>NC_135305.1:34567780-34677780 GCF_048772815.1 Callospermophilus lateralis | reverse complement strand
ACAATTTATAAAGCAACTGCGTTAAAAAAAAAAAAAAAGTGCTAAGTGCTGTAAAGAAAAGTCTAGAGCAGGAGAACCTAACTCAGAAGATGCTTCTGGAAAGGAAATGGCATTTAATCTACAATTGAAAGGCTGAACAGAATCCACTCCATGTTCTTTATAGTTCCCAAGAGCTCTGGTGTCAGAACCCTCAAAAGTTGAATTTCCTCATGGTCCTTTTCCAACTCTGTCATAATAAGCATTATACTATTTCTTTGGGCTGCTATAAAAAGTAAAAATTTAAAAAAACCCACAAACTTTGTGGCTTAACATAAGAGAAACTTGGGCTGGGTTGTGGCTCAGTGGTAGAGCACTCACCTAGCATGTGCAAGGCCCTGGGTTCTATCCTCAGCACCACATAAAAATAAATAAATAAAATAAAGGCATTATATATATATATATATATATATATATATATATATATATATAGAGAGAGAGAGAGAGAGAGAGAGAGAGAGAGAGAGAGAAACTTATTCTCTTGTAGTTCTGAAATTCATAAAGTGAAATCAGGTGTTGGTAGGGCCATACTGTCCAAAGGTTAGAAGGAAGAATTCTTCCAGATTTTGGTGGCTCTTGGCACTCCTTGACTTGTGCTAGCTTAACCCCAATCTTCGTCTTCCTATGGTCTTTTCTGAGTCCTTCTGTGTGTTAAATCTCTTTCTCCTTTCCCTTATAAAGACAACTAACATTGGATTCACACCTAAATTCAAGATGATTTCATCATGAGATCCTTACCCAATTATGTTGGTGAAAAAGTTCCTATTTTCAGATAAGTTCATGTTTGAGTTCTGGGTCTATGCTACATTTGGAGTTCAAACTGCTACAACCTCCTTGAACTTCCATTTTCTATTAACAAATTGATTCAACTAATATTTATATTGTAGTACTTTCAAAATGAGTAGAGAAAATCTAAGTAGATAACCTGATATAGTGCTGAGACACCATTACCACACCTAAAACCTATTTGCAAATGATAGGAAAATGCAGAGAATAGATACATTTTGAGTTTTATTTATCAGCAAAAAGTATATAGCTCAGGTTTTTTTGAAAAAATAAAAATCGTGATTTGGTGCCAAGGCCACTGACCTGGGAGTCAGGAGAATTGAGTTATGTTGTGAGATCTGGCATTAATTGTGTTATCTTGGCAAGTTCATTTCTGGACTTGCTTCTGTTATCTTTAAAACAAGGGGTTTAAACATCTTTAAGCTCTAGAAACTGGTAGATTATGTGGCAAAGAGCTCACTCATTATCCTCTATCTCCACGAAGATAAAAGACGACTTAAGCCTGAAGAGGTGTGATTCAAGGAAGATATGAAAATGATGTAGATGCTAAGGCTTGGAGAATAACTACTGAGTAGACTTTATCCTTGAAGTAGTGGAAGGAAGGGTGCTAAAATGGGTCAAGATGGGGCTGCTGGCGGTTTTGTATGGGTCAACCATTTCTCATGGTGAAATGTGCTCTTCATGGAGAACACTCCTCTCATCTATTATTACCAACCAATTCAGTAGTCTTTATACACTCTATTGAAGAAAGTAATTCCCATGTCGGTTTTGAGATCCTTCCCGTTCATGTGTATACACCTGCTTAACTGAAATGCTGCTTAAGTGTATCTGTGGTCATTCTTTACCCCTGGTACTGAAGATCCTAATGACCTAGGGTCAGAAACTTCTCCCAACCCACTGCTTTAACTCCTTACTTATGAAAACACATAAACATGATTTTTAAAAGTTCAAAATACAATACAAAGAAGAGCAAATCTCTTCCCCATTCTAGTACTACACACCAGAGGTAATCACTCTGGGTAATTGTATATATGGTGTTTTATATGTATGTATGCTTACATTTAGTTGTAGATTGACATAATACTTTTATTTTTATCTTATTTATTTATTATAATCAAATAATCACTACCAGTCCTCTTCCTAATTGTCTCTAGATTTTTCAAGAAGTATCCACCAACGTCAAGTTACCTGACTTTCCTCACTTGCCTTTATTTTTAAAATCCAGTTGGCTTTTGTTTTTGTATCCCTCTGAGAATTTGGTAGATTTTGCTATAGAGAAGCTTAATTCCAGTCTTTCTTCCTCCCTCTGTCTTCCATTCGCAGAGAACTGGTGACTTTATTGTTGTTTAGATGACATTTTTTCCCAATCTGGGTCAATCTGCAGATTCTGGCCAAGCTCAAGAACAACTATATTTAAAAGAACATTTATAATATTAAAATTAGCATTTACTACATATTTAGCTTACTATTATATTTGTATTTATGTATAGTTAGATGTTCGGGATTAGTTTTGGGGATTGGGGCTTGGAATATTTTTAATTTTAATCTTTGTACTTTAATAAAAGAATGTCTAAACTTGTAATGGATCTTCTCAATTGAGTTATCATTGGTCTATCAAAAAATCAGGAATAAATAGACATAAGAAGCTTAATTTTGGATGAATTTTCTGACTTTTGCTTTTCTGTATGTTTTGAAGAAAATTATCACAAAGGGGGAATACATTTTAAATATTTAAAAAGAGGATATGGTTTCTTAACCTTCACCTCTTGATTCTGACAACTTGGTGGCCCCTTTCAATAAGATTCTGTTGACTCCTACTCTCTTTCTATATAACATCTATTTCTTTTACCTCCCCTTTTTTATATGCTTCAGGTTAACAAAATAATCAGTTCTGATTTTAGTAACATTTGAGATTCTTCATTATCACCTCTAACTTAGGCATTCAGAAGAGAAAGCTACTGTCACCTAAAAGAAACCTGTCTTGCAGTACATATTCAAGATGTTCAACTATTATCAAATTAGGAATTCAGAAGGTTCAATACCTAATGTACCAATGAAAACTTTATTTCTCATTCAATTTGTGGGTTATTTCTGTTCAATTATTTGTAATTATATTCCTACAAAAGGATTTTTTCTTTTGCATTCTGGGGTTCTCTAGAAAGAACATTATTTTAGAATTCATCTATTAAAAGGCACTTCAGGATATGCAAATATATGGGTAAAAGAAACCACTCCAGGAGAGGCTAAAATCTGTGTAATACACAGTACACTCTAAGACAATTTGCAATGAGTGATTAAGATACAAACTAAAACTCCACAGAACTTTGTTTGAAAATTTTTGCATACATTGTTAGTAAAAAAAAACTTTTTAAAATATGTACCTTCAATATGTAAGCACTAATTTATCCATCTCTTATATATATCAAAAACATGATGGACATAAGCACAAATGTATACATATGCCCATGAAATCAAAGAGGATAAAAAGCTAGTAATCTGTTCATACACCACTGGCATATTTGAACAGTGCTACAGAGCATAATAGAGAAGGAAGAAAACACTTCTGACTATGGAGAGCTAGGACTGCTTCATTGAAGAGGTCATTTTTACTAAGTAAGATCCTGACAGGGTAGCAGGACATAAAGTCATTGGGTAGAAGAAATTAATTGGGGTTTAAAAAACACTGGCAAATGAGAAATTATATCCCATCTGATTCAAAAGTATGATATGTCAAGATCATTGTACTTTCATGTATAACTAATTAAAACAAATTAAAAAATAAATTAAAAAATTAAAAAAAATAGACACTGGCATCAGGCTGGGGTTGTGGCTCAGTGGTACAGTGCTTGCCTAGTGTGTGCGAGGCCCTGGGTTTGATCCTCAGCACCACATAAAAATAAATAAAATAAAGGTATTGTGTCCAACTACAACTAAAAAATATTAAAAACAAAACAAAAAATACTGGCAATCTCACTCCAGTCAGAATGGCAATTATCAAGACTATAAGTAGCAATAAATGATGGTGAGGATGTGGGGGAAAAGGTACACTCATACCTTGCTGACGGGAACCTCAAATTGACGAAACTACTATGGAAACCATTATGGATATTCCTTTAAAAACTTGGAACGGAACTACCATTTGACCCAGCTATCCGACTCCTCAGTTTATATCCTAAGGACTTAAAATCAGCATACTACAATGATGCAGTCACATCAATGTTTATAGCAGCTCAATTCACAATAGCTAAACTATGGAATGAACCTAGATGCCCTTCAACAGATGAATGGATAAAGAAAATGTGGTGCATAATACACAATGAAATATTACTTAGCTTTAAAGAATGAAATTATGGTATGATATTTGCAGGTAAATGGATGGAGCTAGAGATTATCATGCTAGGAGAAATAAGCCAATTCCAAAAAAACCAGAGGCCAAATGTTTTCTCTGATATGAGGATGCTGATCCATAATGGGGGGCTAGGGAAAAATGGAGGAACTTTGGATTGGGCAGAGGGGAGTGAGGTAAGAGGAGGGGGTGCTGTGGTGGTGGGAAAGATAAGGTAATAATGTCCATCTCATTCTACTATGTACATGTATGATTGCATGACCATTGTGACTCTGCATCATGTACAGCCAGAGAAATAAGTTGTGCTCCATTTGTGTACAATGTGTCATAACTAATCAAAACAAATTTAAAAATTAATAAAAAAGTGAAAAAGGCATTCTGCTATTATGTATAACTAACCAGAACAACAAAAAGATCTGAGCATGTAACTCAGGATTAATGTGACCCTGTGTTAAATCTCCATTGGCATAGGAAAAAAAAAAAGGATTTGTAAACAAAAACAAAAACACTAGTAAAAAGGGAAGACATGTTTAGGGAAAGTTCTCTTTCCATTGTTAATCCTTATAGTACACATAGGACTGTTCTTAATTACTTAATTACAACTATCTTAAATTCCTAATTCATTTATGTACTGACATGCTGATTCTGCACCCAAATAGTCTTAGTAAATTCATTTCATCATCTACAAAATGGGATAGTAGTGCCTGCTCACCAGGACTATAGTTAAAGATTAAAGATAACGCAATACAAACTAATTAGCACATTGCCTGAGTATATAGAAGGTGAATTCCTTGAAAGCAACAAAAATCATTCGCCACTCAAATATTGGTTAAATATTGATTAGAAGTTAAATTTGCCTGTAGTTGAGCTTTTGGGTAGTAAGTAGCAATAAACTAAAGGGGAATTACATCCTAGGGGGTTAGAAGGTGGAAGGTCATGCCACCTGAAGAATACATACTTCATTCAAAAGGTAGAAATGGACATTTCTGAGAGAACCATTTTAATACTGAAACAAATCTCTTATCTACAAAGATGTTTCTCTCTCCAAACTAAGACATGGAGAGAATGTATAAATAAATAAATAAAATTTTTTGCAGGGGTGGAGGGGGTACCAGGAATTGAACTCAGGGGCACTCAACCACTGAGCCACATCCCCAGCCCTATTTTCTATTTTATTTAGAGACAGGGTCTCACTGAGTTGCTTAGCGCCTTGCGGTTGCTGAGGCTGGCTTTGTACTCGAAATCCTCTGTCTCAGCCTCTTGAGCCACTGGGATTACAGGCATGCGCCATGGTGCCTGGCTTGAATAAATATTTTTTATATTTTTTCCTAAGAGATGTTTCATTCTATGAAATACACTTGCCATTCTTTTTCTGGTTATCGTTTGTCAGTTCTGAAAATCATCAAGATTAGAAACCTAATTAACTATGAGGTTAGAAGACCAGTCATTTCAGTTCCTAGGCCACTATTGATTTCATATTTAACAAGGTAAGAATTTGCTATCTAAATAAAAAGAAATGGATCCAAACCAATAAATGAATGTATATCTCCTTGAGGTCATCAATTTGTAGGCTAAAATTAGGATTTTTGAATCTATTTTTAAATGCTTGAAGGCCTCAATGCTGGTTACCCTCCCTAATGAACTCTTTGTACCTCATCCCATTGTTAACACTGCATGTTGTACAACTAGGAAGAAAAGCTTAGTGCCTCTCACATATCCCCCGACCATTTCAATCTCATTTCAATCTGAAGAAGCTGTGCTTTCTTTCATCTGGGCAACAACTGTTTCCCACACTAGCAGAACCAGAAGTTCTGGCTGGCAATTAAAAGAGATGCTACCTTTCTATGACAACTATCCCTGCGTTACATAACTCCCACCTATGTAACTTAACCTCATCTCAAGCAAATGAGAATAGTCAGCCTCATTGTTTCAAATAGGTGGGAAAAAAAACTTGTAATTCTCTTCCTAAACTCTATAAGTCTCATTGAAAAATCTCAGGCACCACTTTTGCCAGAGATCACATCAATTGGGGGTAATAAAAGTTGGACCTGATTCTCACTGGTTTTCAAGCAAGCACCTATATTTTCATTGGGTAGGTTCTAGATAGCATGTGTTAGCATGTATTCTCTGAGTCCCATCTTTTTCTTCTCTTTTCAGTGGCTTCTAGAAAAGTTGCTTAAATTAGTAAGAGGAAACTTAAGTTCAAAAAAATCTATGCAGTTTCAAAAGTTTTCAAAAACACATCTACCAGTGGAAAATGGGAATAATAAAAATTGTAGGAAACTAAAGATCTATTGCCAATGAGAAAAAAAGGCAGGGGGAGAAAATACAAGGAGTAAGGGGGAAGGTTCAAAGAGCCAAAGATTCAAATGCAAAGGGAGGAGAAATTCAATTGGGCAAGTAGATTTATAAAAATTACTTTATAAGCCAGAAATAATATCTGAGGCTAATTATTCTAAACAGAGTTACCTTGAATAAAGTTGCTTATTATATAAGCCTAACTAGCATGAGAAAGTTTTAATATTTTAAAGTCTAAGTATTAAAATACAACTATAACCATGTTTTTCTGTTCCTTGTTTTCCATCCTACTAAACAGTATAAAAACAAAAAAAGACAGCCTTATGTAGAACTCAAGTAAAAGTTGAATCATTCCCTTACAAACAACTTTCAGGATTTCATCATCACCTCTCCACAATCTAAAAATGACAATGAAATTAGTGGAAAGTGATATTCAACAGTTGACATTTTAGAACTGAATTTCATAAAGACAATGAGTATTTTGTTACTGCAAAGTAAGCTTCGGGATTCAACTGCACTATATAATAGGGACAACATGTATGAGAAAGTGTATTAATGTCCTTGAACAAATTTTCATTGCTAGAAAAATAACAATACAAGAAGTATTAGCACAAACTGGTTGTTCTTTTGGCCAAAGAAATAATGCAATATAGACAGTTTTAAGAACAGTAAAATTCTAGGCAGCAATACTAAATCCATTAATAAACCAAACTCATGGCAAAACAAGTTTCAGTCATATTTTACTAATATTTCCAGATCTGAAGAATACCAATGATGCTGAACTTAATTTTAGTTATTAAATGTTCACTCAATGAACTATTCAAGGAATTTCTCTTGGACAATCTTATTATCATTATCATTAGATCTGATGAAAAATTTGAGGTAGTCCCTTTCCTTTAGCAAGAAGATAAATTCAGCAATAATCCTCTTTTTTCCCCAGTCCTGAGATTATACTTTTGGGAAAAATAAAATAGGTAGTGAAATCTGTATGTATTCAGGTAAATAAATCTACTTGCACAACTAAATACAGATGATTGGAAAAGATAATATGTTATTTCATATAATTCTGCTACTAAAGTCACATGAAGTAGTATTTATCTCCTTAGCTCTTCTAAAGCTGCCTAATCCAAATAACAATGTATATCTTGTGTGTGTTAAATATGAACATACTGGGTAGCAGGTTACTGAAAATTGAGGAAGATAGGCAAGACTCGAGAGCATTATGAATACTGTTAACAGTTTGCCTAGGAATAATACTCAGTAAATTTTTTTCATACCCTGAAATCAGACAAATTTAGTATCAATAGACTTGAGCTCTGGATGAAATATGCCTAAAAATACGAAGGGTTTTTTTTTTTCTCCTACAGATCTTATTTCAGTGAGCCTTCGTGATATGCCCAAAGCATGAATAAGCAAGCATTCTAGCAGCAAAGAATTTGACAGATATGGAACTTTTGAAATATACAAAATGTCCATCATTCAGGTTTCAGCTCAAATATTACTTTCTCAGAGGTCTTCCTTGAGGTCCCATCCAGAAAACTGCTCTATTATATAATTTTATTTTCCTAATATTTTCTGATGTATCTTGTTCACTCTTCTATTGACTTGTTTGTTTTCCAACTCTAAGGCTCTGTAAGAACAGGGATCTTGTATGTCTTGCTTACCACTATACTTCTAGCGGTTGCTTTTAGGTACAATCAACTGTTCAATGAATTTCTTAGAGTACATGATAAATGAATATATACCAAATAGAAAAGTAATCTGTCTTCCATCTACACAAACACACACACACACACACACTCTCTCTCTCTCTCTCTCTCTTCCCCCACTCCTATCCCCCCCCCCACTAGCCCTCTCTCTCCATCTCTTTCTCACCTTAACTATACAGAAGGTATTCTAATTTTTTTAAGGAAAATTATCCTAAGTTACAGTGGAATATTTTGTTACCTTAAATAATCTATATTGCAGAAAAAAACATGAAAGGTTTTTCAAACTGAAAACCTTGGACAGAAAAAAACCCCAAAACTACCCATAAAAGAGTATTAATCCCACAACTTTTATCTCAGTTACAAATAATCAGATGAAACAATTTTGAACATGGTAATTTATTTTATGCAGTTGTTTAAATCCATTGTTTAAAAATTTTCAAAAGGCACTTTAAAAAACATTTAAAAATACATTTTTTCTGACTTAATGGTGATCACTTAAAATAAGCAAGTCACCAAACATTTTTAAACCATTCATAACACAATTACTTTTAAATAATTTTTAAATTCCAAAACACAAACATTCACTATATAGTACAACACACTGCTTAGCAGTAAGATTAGTTTCCCTCTAATATACTTCACGTAGATTATTAATTTGTAGGGCCCTGCAAAGTCATTCAAAACTAATATAAACTGAAAACTAGAGAGGAAGGGGGTTGAAGTAGCACAATTCAATTCTACAACTACTTTCTAGAGTTAGTTCCTCTAAGAGAATTGGTAAACGTTCTTATTTTAATCTGTTAAATTTTTTATTTCAACTGATATATGTGTCATTTTAAAATCAATAGATGTTACACTTAGCATAAAATATACCACAGTTTATCTCCCAGATTTAAGTATGTTTCTGTCAAACCTACTATAAAGAAGTAGAGAAATAGCGCAAATGAGTTTTATTTTTAAGAAGAGGGTGAGTAGGTAAGACTCAAGTAACCACCTCCTTTAATAAAGATGGAGGGTTAGTTTAAAATTGTAACTTTTTAAGTAGGGCAAGTATCCTGAGAGCCAGCAGGCATTATTTGTTTTTAGACATTTAATCCTAGGGAAACCTAAAGTTAGTAGGTATAAAATTATCAGCAAGTCATACAAATTCTAATCACCTGTAACAGCCAAATTAACCTTATGAAGGCAGCATTAAGAGTAACTAAAAGTGGTACTTATAAAGGAAATAAAGAACTTCAATAAATACAAAGGAATAGAAATTAACCGAATAATAATCTAATGAACTGAAAATTTAAATGAAGAATAAAAGGCTAGATATGATCTGATCAATTAAATGAGGGAGTCTTTCAAGTACAACAGTGCCTCAGTCTGCTAATACAGCTTGATAGTAGGCTCAAGGAAGTGAAAAACAAACAATTATGAAAATAATCAGCAAGTTTAATGCTCAAGTCTAATTACCATATTCAAAAACATTAAAAACTGGTCAGCATTTTCTAATCTTATTACAATGACAAAAACTCCTGAAAATTAAGGTATTTGAAAGCAAATTCTGGAACAAAAACCCTGCCTCAAACCTATGAACTTCTCACCTTTATAAGTATACTGTATTTAAAAAACATAAGACAGCAAAAGCCTTATGCTTTGAGACCACACTAAAATCATTTATCCAAATGACAAAGATCTTAAGCTAAAATGGTGAATCACCATGAAATCCTGTTTTATGTGCTTTATCAAGAACTCAGAATTATTTTGCTTCTTAGATCATATAGGATAGTCAAAATCTTGAAAGTGATGAAATTTAAATTGATGGTATGAATTAGCAGAAAAACGCTTTGCATTTTATTACATAGCACTTTGCTACTTCTATTTAAAAAGTTTTAATAACAATTGTGGCTGGCCTCAAACTTGCAATCCTCCTGTCTCAACCTCCCCAGTTGCTGGGATTACAGGCATTCTCTGCCATGCCTGGCTAGTTGTGGATATTTGTTATGACACTAATTATGTATGTTTTAAATGAATTACTGTGTACTAATTAGCACTAATCCTTCATGTCCAATGAGAAATTACTAAACTTGGGAGAATTGTAGATTTTACTGTAGGTCTCAATATTAGTCAATATGGAGAAGCTAAAGTGTATCGTCAAAATCAATGATCCACAGACTCTTTAAATTATCTTTAAAGTATTTTACCTTTAATATAGTGTGATCTTGGACTACACTCATTCAAAATATTCTTTGTCTAAATCTTTGAAAAAATTACTTATCCATGGAGTAGTAATCCTGAGTGTTTGAGACTATTTGCACCAGAATCATGTAGGTAGCTAGGCAGTGGTTCTCCTAAGATCAGTAAGACTCGCCTACATGGTTTGTTTAAACAGAACTACTAGCCCCTGTCCTGGAATTTCTTTCTGATTTAGGAGGTCTGGGCTGGGGCATTTCCAACAAGTTCCCAGGTGATGCTGACTCTGCTTCTTGGAACTACACTTTGACAACCAACACTCTAGATTATCTGGTAAGAATGTAACTCCAACAGCCCGTGCTAAAAATCAGAGTTTCTAGGCTTAGGGTCTTGAGACCATTTAGACAAGCTCCCAGGCAAGAGTGTGAGATAAGAATCACTATGAGAATTTGGCTGGTCAATATGACTATTACTGGCCAATATATCAGAGGTCATACCATGTATGTGAAAATGGGAATAATACTAAATGACTAACTCCAAGGCTAATACAAGCGAGAGAGCACATAGAATGAGTAAAAATCCAACCTCTGTTACTTACTAGCTTTGTGACAGTGAAAAAGCTAATTTTCTGAACCTCAGTTTCTTCATCTGTAATACAGGAATAACACCCAATATGTGAGGATTAACACTCATGTACACAGAGTAAAGCACGGTACCTGGCACACAGTAGGCACTAGATAAATACTAGCTATTACTTATTATAAGATATATACAAAATATTTCCCTCAGTATCTGATTTGATCCCTTCCCTCATTTAATATTTATACTCTTTAAGATTACAGAACAATAAAACCTTATACTTATTGCTCCCTATTCTGAGCCAGACAGTGTTCTAAGAGCCTTACATATATTAACTTATTTAATCCTCAAAAAAAAATCCTGTGAGGTAGGTAGTATTATCATTCTTAATTCACAGATGAGGAAACTGAGGCACAGAGAAATAAGTAAATTGTTCAAGGTTACAAAAATAATTAAGTGATGGAACAAGGATTTAAAACCCAGGCAGTCTGACTCCAGAGCCCAGGATTCACTGCAGCATTCATTTCCTAGAAGTGAATTTTAAGATTTTTGAATGTTCATGCTAAGCCATTTACATTTCTAGTAAAGAAAGCAGATAAGTCCATGTCCACACCATGGTAAATAGTTGTTCAAAGAACAGAATGAATGGCCTTGAAATTTTGCCAGATGGAATGAACCATCATGAAATCAACAAAAACAAATGTATTGGATTAAAAAAGGTGTTTGTTTTCACTATGTGGACATGGTACTCCATAAATAGCCACTGAAATGAACATCCTCTCAAATATACCACCCAGAGAAATCACGGTTTTGACATGTTTTGGCACAATAAATATATTTAGCCAAGCAACAGTCAATGAAGGGACAACCATGTAAATTTAGCATAATAAGAAATGTAAATCGTATGCAACATTAATAATAATCTTAATTGTTTTTTGATGGCAGTCTTGAATGGGTATTCTGCTTTGTTAGAATTATTCACTGGCAAGACAATTATCCCAAAGTAATAAGTCAGCATCAAACTTAAAAGTATTTGATCTTTTAATTATATGATATTTTAGTTTGTTTAAGCACTCTGTATTTTCTAATGTTTTAAATTAACTGGTCAAAACCTGTATTCAAAATATTTTGCCAGTGTATTAGCCACCTCAGACTAAAAATGAATTTTAAAATGGCTTTAAACAAGTTATGAAAGGCACAAACAAGTTCTCATCTCAATAGGATGAGAATGAAAGGAATAATATTCATGTAGTTGGAGTTTTAAATAATCGATTGAAAATGTCAGCAATACCTGAGAATGGCACTCATACAAGAAAAGCATGCCCAAATAGCTTTAATACCCATAATTAACAATGGGTAAACCTGAAAAATATTTTAAATGCATGTTAACAGAATGATATTAATGCTTTGTAAATAAACATTAATAGTGGAGAACAGTATTTGAGAGTGGTTAAACATATTTGGTGTGGAGGGAATAGGGACCAGGTAAAAGATTAATTAGAACCAAGTATATAATATAGTCAAGGCCCATGATAACTTTGAAAATGTAATTTTATTAATGCACTTTAGGATAAGTGCCATTCTTATTCTACCTTCTTTTTGAATAAATATTGCTGATTATAAATAATCACAGCAGAATTTTCATTAGACAACTGTGTGGTGGGATTGTTTCATTTATATCACACAGCAAATGAGTATAAACAACACTGAGCAACAATATTTCCTTCTAAATTTTCTTTAAGGCAGATCTGTTTAGCATTGTGTATGTTACATGGTACAGTGCAGTTTTAGCAAATTTAACTGTTTCAGTTTTTCAGTGACAATATTACACACGGTCAGGAGCAGGCAACAAAATCTCTTCTAGTTCTTCTACCTTGCCACTGTCTTAAGAAAACACAAATTTTTCATATATATATATATGTATGTATTTATATATTACTGTATCAAAACACATTTTAACAGACTTCACAGCTCATTTAAAGCTTAAGTTTACAGTCTTTCAGTTGAAAGATTTCTATATGGAATGTTCTCATAGAATGAATTTCTCAATGGGATTTCAAGGTTCTATGTCAGAAATGCAGAAGTTCTTCACTGCAATGCTGGACATTTTACCTCGGTTCATTCACATTTTTCTTTCAAGGGTTTCCTAATTTTACTTTTGTATCTTCATTTTTGTTTTCTTGATTTATTTCCTTTAATATATTCTCAGGTAAGGCAGGTTGATATCTATATAAATAACCATATGGACGAAGATGATAAACGAGGTATTCTAATTCATACATAGTTGTAGAATCAACATAGTGAAAAGAAATTGCCAGATCAGAACAGCAACCAGGACCCTAAAAGAGCAGCAGAAACAGGTATTGTTAATCAACAGCACATATGACATTATAACACTCTTAGAGGGTATACACTAATTTAAAAGAATCCAAGCATTAAACTGGCAAGGTAAAACAGAAGCACCTAATTTTTAGACCTATAGGAAAAAAACAAAAGTACTTTGAGTTCCTAATGGTTTAATACCAAACATGAAATTACCAAAGTATTTCTAACTGATACAATATTCTTTCACACTCTTCAGTGTTTCAGCAAATAAAATTATTCAAACTTCCTCAAATGAAAAGCGCAGGTATACAAAGAATTAAGACTAGATTTGTTTTCAACTTTTGCTTTTACTTCATAATTTTCTTACTGTAGTTTTTCACTTGGCTGAGACTCAAATACCTCTGGAGCATTCAACAACTACAAAGCCTTGTCCATTATGGTCTGCAACCTAATACTTTGTCAACTCAAATAGTATAGTATGTGAGAAGAACTTTCAAGTCGGACCTTGATTTGAATACAAATTTGAGTATACGTACTTGATCCTGGGTAACTTACGAAATCTCCAAAAGTTTCAATTTCCTTATCTGCAAAAGGTGTTTATTAAAAGGAGATCTTTTTATAAAACCTTTTGTAACCTTTTCATAGAATCTTTTGAGGCCCTCAGGTAAGCTGGTCAAAATTAAACTTTATTCAATTACATAATTCTCATTAATTCCTAATAGGGTTGGTGAACAGGTTTAATTCCAGCACCAATCTTTTTTTTTTTTTTTTAATTTTAACACAATATCAATCTCAATCTAGGATAAGAATTAGTATCTGAAGAATAAAAAAAAAAAAAAAAAAGACACGATCTGATGTTTCTGTCAGGGCAGCAAATTCCTAGAGAAGGTTCATGCTGATCTATTCGATTGAACATTTAATCTATTTTGCTCATTATCCCAGATGTAGAACACCTATAAAAACTTAAACACAGTGTATAATATATAATACAATTACATAGTAATATTAATATACCTATATAAGCTCTAGACTATGATTTCCACTTTAACTCTTAAAAAGGAAGACAGGAAATATTATAGTTATAAAATAATCACAATTATGTTGTCCTTTTGCTATTATAACGTATGTACCAATTATCAGATATACTTAGTAATATTAATACACATTTTGGTGTATTAGATGCTTTGTAAAGTTTTTAAATTTTAGAATTTTTTTTAATGGGAAAGGGGGCAGAAATAAGGAAGGTCAAGTAATCTTGAAATGGTCAGAATATGTTAAGAAATCTGTTTTTCCAAAGAAAAATGGATTATCAAAAAGCATATTGGGATACCTACTTTACAATCTAAGAAATTGTTGTAGCTAGAATAAGCAATAAAATGCTAGCATAAAATTACAATAGTCTCATTACATAGAAATGAATCTTAAAAATTCATTTATTAACATAGAATTTTACCTCAACAATGGAATATTTATTTTAACATACCCACCCTGATCCACTTCTTTTGGTACACATCCTATTAATCACTGAGGAGCTCCTTAGCAGTACAATGGGAAAGAGTTTTTTAAAAAAATAATGGTGGTTTGCAACACTACCTAAACTATTACCCGGTTAGTCAAGTTACTTAACTTTCCTGAGCTTCAGTTTTGTCACCTATTAAATACAACATCATTTTAAGGATTAGATGCCACGTCTGTATAATACTAAGAGAACAAAGATGGTTGATAGCAGCAGCAGTAGTGATTTACCTTAAAATTTCCTTTTAAAGCTAGTTATGTTAAGCTTGGGCCAGATGCTTTAGGCCAGAGTTTCTTAACCTTGGCAATGTGTTTTGTACCAGATAATTCTTTGTTGGGGGATGGGACTTTTCTGTACATTGTGAACGGTTAAAAATCTAATGGATTTCTACTTACTAGGTTGGAATAGCAACTTCCCTTCTAGTTTTAATATATATTTTTTAATATATCTTTTTTTAGTTGTAGATAGACACAATACCTTTGTTTATTTTTATGTGGTGTTGAGGATCAAACCCAGTGCCTCACACGTGTGAGACAAGTGCTCTGCCGCTAAGCCACTACTCCAGCCCAACCTCCTAGTTTTAACAAACAAAAGTTTCCAGACCTTATCAAACACCCACTGAGTATCAAAATTGCTCCTGGTTGAAAGCCATTATTCTAGATAATGATTTGAAAGCACTGGCTTGCGAAGAAGAGAGTAGTATCATGAAGTGAATTGTTAGTATGTAGGGGCCAGACAGAAGAAGGCATAGGGAACTAACAACAGAATCGAGTATAAAAGCTAGGTTTCATGATTCCTAGCACATTCACTTGTTCAATGCAGCATATTTTATAACCAACATGAATATCCAATGGACAAATTGCTGTATGTTCATAGATTACTACACAGCAATTTAAATTAAGGAAGCTAATACATGTATTAATGTATCTCAATGTGTGAATTGGGAAATTGGTAGAAAATGCAGATGGTATAATTCTATTTACTTAAAAAAATATTTATGGATACATAAGTATGTATGAAAAACAAAAACATGCATGGTAATGAGTAATATCAAATTCATGATAGTGTTTGATTCTGTAGAAAGTGGAATGGGAACTAAGGAGGATATTAAATAAGCCTCAACTGTAACACTTTTTTTCTTTGAAAAGATCTGAAGCAAATATGGCAAAAGATTAGTATTTATTAAAGTTAGATGATGAATATAGTTATCGTTATTCTGAAACGTTTGTAAATTTAAAATATTTTACAATCTAGATAAAATTCTCAGGAATGTAAGCTAAGGTACAAATGAAGAAACTGAGGTTCAAATTTTAGCCAAATTCTGTCCATTCAATGTCATTTAACTCTTAAATAGGAGAGCAGAATTTGAACCTCAGTCTTTCTGAACCTCAGTCTTTTCATATGTTGTTTCTGAGGAATAGAAGGATCTTTAACCAGGGGCTGGGGTTGTGGCTCAATGGTAGAGCACTCACCTAGCATGTGTCAGGTACTGGGTTCGATCCTCAGCACCACATTAAAAAATAAACAAAATAAAGGTAGTAAAAAAAAAATGTTCTTTAACCAGATCATCTCAATCTACTCTCTAGAATCACTCAGGTTTTTCTTCAAAAGTTATATTGGGCCAGTAGTGAGAGTGCATGCCTGTAATCCCAGTGACCTGAGAGGCTGAGGCAAGAAGATTGAGGCCAGTGTGGGTAACTTATTGAGACTGTCTCAAAATTTGAAGAAAAAAAAAAAAAAAAAGCGGGGTGGGGGGGAGGGGTGGGAATGTAGTTTAGGTTCAATTCTTAGTACTAATAAAAAATTACCCCTTAGGATTTCCTTAATCATCATCCAACAAAGAGTATATCATCCACTATAGGTCATTCTTCACTTTCTTAACTGGCTTTTTTTTACCCCTATTACTTTCCACTACCTAAAAACATACCTTTACTAGTCTCCCTGTTCATTATGTATCTCTTCATCTAAAATGTATTTATAGATATTTGTTGAATGACTGTGGCTGATGCCCGTTCTCATCTGCTTTGTTAAACTGCCATAGGAAGAGTTCTAGTTGTTGGTACTAAAAAAATCTACACATATTAGCTACGTTTTTTTTTAAGTTAAGAAAAGTCCATCAGTCTCAAATATTTATAAATAACAAAATTTCTAAACTTACCTCTACAGGAGGATAGTAGTTATAATTCCAGTACCAAAAGGTTTTGGGTAGATAACCTTTGATTAAGTGGTGTTCTGGTACAAAGGGATGAAAAGTTTCTTTTCCAGTAGTATCTCTGGAATCTCCAGCTTCTACGTTTATGATTTCCATGCATTTTCCCAGGGCTAAGTCTTCAATGGAGGAACTATGTGTACATTTCTCTGTTTTAAATGCATCAACAAATCTCTTCAAGGCTTCTTTGCTTAGTACGTATCCTGCTCCCCCACTCATGTAACCCTGCTTTACATAGGGCTTAAATCTTCTCCCAAAGTAAATAGGTTCTTTAGGGTCATAATTTGAAAGCAACCATCTCAAATTGTCTAGTATGACATATGTATCATCATCTGCTTTCAGAAACCAATCAGCATCTTCTAAATAATGGTCATGAACATACTGAAAAGCTTTAATTGTTTTCCAGTAGAGTTGATCTCTGCCTTCTTTGGTTTTTAATCCCACAGTAGGAAAGTCTTTATTTTCTTCTGAACTCATAAACAATACTTTATTACAACGTTGAGCCCATGTAGCTTTGACATGTTTGGCCTTTTTCTCTAGATTCTGAGGGCCTGTCATAACCCAACAAAGAATTTTAACTTTCTGAAAGAGGTTTTCAGCGATGTCTGTGTTCTCATCTATTAAACAAACATTTTTAAAAGTTACACTTAGACTGATGCAAAATCCAAATTATGATGAAGTAAAACATTTCTTAAACAATTTCAAAAAACTATCCATCCATTAGTAATTTAGATTAAAGAAAACAACCTACTGTGAACTACATTCTGATTTATTGGTTTTATGTCAGTTTCATCCAAGGAGTTCACTAGACTCACTAGGACCTTAATTCTTACTACTCAAACTGTAATTCACTGACCAAAAGTATCAGCATCACCTGGGGGGTTTCTTAGAAATGCAGAGTTTCAGCCTTCACATCAAACATACTGAATCAGACTCTGAATTTTAAAAGTTCTGGTGATTCAGATGAACATTAAATACTACCTTAAATAGTCTCTGCTTGGTACTTTATACTATAAAGAAGACTTCAGCTCTTTTTTAGCACAACATTCACAGGAATTTCACACTGCTCTGAATGAGTTTCGCAAGGGCAGAAAAAACATGCTGCTGAAGTGACAGTTCATTTTTGAAGGTCCACTGTTATCAACTGTCCACAGGAACCCTGAGGTGGCCCTAAAACATCTCATGATTACACCTGTTTAAATTAGCAAAGGAGTTAATGTATGGCTGTGTTTACTTCTGATTGTTCTATACATACCTCATTCAAAAATGCAAATCCGCCATTCAAAAACAAAACAGAAGAAGGGGTACAGGATTTCCAAGATTGTCTAGAGCAGTGTTTTTTTCTTTTTTCCGGGGCCTTGTGTATTCAAGACAAGCACTTTACCAACTGAGCTATATCCCCAGCCTTAGAGCAGTGTTTTTTAAAATATTGCAAAGAAATAAGGTGCTTCTTTAATCAAGGAAGGCTTGCTACCAAAAAGGAAGGAGGAAAAAGAAAAAAAGGTATTCAACTAAGTAGAGAGCTTAAGTACTTAAACGAATTTATATCTGGGTGCAAGCTTCTTATTTGGTTGTTAGACCAGCACCACATTATAAGAAGCACTGGTTTAGTCTTGAGGAAGAGCCCAATTATGATTTTTGACTAGCACTTCTCAAATGATTTGTGGTGAAGGACCAATTTTTATTTCTAATCATTACAGACTTTTAAAAAGAAAATTAAAAAATCATTAGAAAATGTGAACTAAAGAAATATAAAACATAAGCCCTAATTCTTTATTTTTAGATTCAGACAAAATACTTTGTCAGAATTATCATAAAGTTTGTGTACTCCCAACTTCAACACTTATTTAGCTGCAGACCAGCATGAGTATACAAAATACACTTTTGAGTAGAAATGTTTTAGGGTGGTTATTCTAAAGAAGCATACTTTTAAAGTTAAGGTTAAACAGTATGTTATAAAACTTCAGTCCTGTGAAAAATTTACATTAAGGGTATAATTTGCTAGTTAACTGAGAGAACAGAAGAAATGGCTGGGTGGGACATGAGCATGTATTCTCATGGTCCTCTGAAGATTAAGAATTCACAATCCAAAAAGATAAAAGCAGGAAAAAAAAAATCCACTATTTTTAGTAAGAAAGCATTCACTGCTCACATACCCAAGAAACCCAATCTCTAAGCTATACAGACATCTCAAACACTGAATGGACACAGAAAATAGTATAGGTGGGAGTCACTGATCTGTCTTATTTAGGAAAAGACAGCTTTCTCCCCACTTTTAGACCTAGCAGATATTCTCATTCTTTTAATTATTCATTAAGTACTTTATACCAGGCATGTACTAGCCTAGGAGATGAAGGTGAGTAAAACATACTTCCTGCCACATAAAAGTTCAGTTTAACAGTGGAGACTGACATGTGAAGAAATAACTGCTACATACTAAGAGAATATATGTACAAAGGTTCCATGTGCTGAAGGAAAAGAAAGTAGTAGATGATAAATCCTATAGAGCAATGACATAAGGACTTGGGATAATATAGAAAATAGAACTTAAAATGAGTAGAACTCATCAAAAGAAAGAACAAAAGATACGGGAAAGTTCAGTTAAGTGCAATTATGTGAATATAGCTAAAGGCTTGAATTAGGGAATATGTACCATGGACTGAGAGGAAGAAATATCTAAAATTACATTAGAATTCAGTGACAAATGGAATTGATTGGTACATAAAGTAGGTACCATGAGTTCATAGTTTCTGGTTCAGGCAGATGGTAATATAGGAAAAACAAGTTTTAGGAGAGAAGAAAAAGAAAAGGAGTTAAATTTTTAGCATAACATGTACTGTGTGGGCCATTGTGTGGAACAAAAGGTATCAAAAAATGCACCTGCAGTGAGGCATAATATAACCTACAGGTAGCAGGGAAGTCTGACTCAAATTAATGATCTGAGACAGATATGCTACAGAACAAGTACATAGTGACCAAACTGCTCTATAATAAGAACACAGAGGTAGTCAGAGCTCAATCATTGTTATATAAACATTCATGTAACATGACAATTTGTTCATTGTATGCATGGTTGATAAAACAACTGGGCTATGATACCTCCACCATTGATACCTGCATGAAAGGAAGGGAAGAATTAATTTACTACTGGAAAGAAAGAAACAACTCAAAGTGTCTGGAAGTGGGCTGAAGGTAAATACTATAAGAAACAGGTGGAAATTAAAATCATGAAAGTTGACGATGTTTCACATACAAAGGAAATACCGAAGATAGAAATGTGTAGAAAAACAACGTTAAGTGGAACATGGAAGACTCAACTGAAAATATCTGATTAAAGAGACCAGGAGAAAAATGAAGTCATTGTTAACACATCCTTTGTACTTTTACTTCCCTGTTTTTTTTTCTCAAAAGGATAGAAGATCACTTATATAAACTTCAATTTTCAATTTGTATCAGTAGTTAATATGTAAATATTATTCTATATTTACATTAAACATATGTAACACTTCATACTTATAATATAAATATTTATAATAAAATATAACCTTGAGTTTTGCTAGAAAAACAAGACTCAGCATAAACCATGAGCAAAACAAAAGAACAGCAAAACCCACATATACAGATGAACCATGATAACAAAATTGAGTCTAAAGAAAAACTTTCTAAAACTTGGTCCTTTTTCCAAATCATGGTTTCTGAACCATTTTTACTGAAAAATAAACTTAAAATAACTTATTTCCTAAATAAACATGGGCTTTAGCAATTCCTTCTCATTAGGCAAATAAAATTTTGTTTTAATACCTGGAATAATCCATAGTGATAAAACAAAATTCATATAGATAAATTTCCCAACACTCAATGCTTAGACTAATATACTCCTTAATAACATAAACCATACCTTTATGTTGGTTAGAATCTGCATTGAAGTTCATTTGTCCTTGCAGATGATTCTGTCCATTATCATCAGAATGTCTAGCATGAGGATCATTATGAAGAATATTGGGCTGTGTGTCACCCTGTTCTCCCAACAAAATACTAAATAGCTGAGAGCATAAAAAAAAACCTATTACTGATCCACAGAGGAAAATTAAAAAATTCAACCAAGATTTAGAGGCCATTTCCCGAAAGTGTATTTCTGGAGGGGAAAAAAAAAAAAAAAAAGTGTTATAAAAGTATAAAGCGATATACGTAAGAATAAAAAGTCTCATGTTTACAGCAATCATGGAAAGTTAATTCCTTTCATACAGAAAAATACTCTAACAATATTTAACTTATCTCTGACTTTACCACCTTATTTGCTGCTATAACAGCATATTATAGACAATTAAATAAAACACATGGGTAATAAGTTGAATAACCATTGTTGGCTTGGATGATTGTCAGTATTTACACACAAAATTTCCCATTCTTCCCACCAGGATCCTTCATGAACCCAAGACTGCTTGCCATGATCTTTTACTTCTTTAGTTGTCAATAACTCAATAGTACTTAAAATCTACCTTTCTTTTATAGCAATCACAAGCTACTCTATTTTCCAACTCAGGGGTTAACAAACTTTTTCTGTAAAGGACTAGAAATTAAACTTCAGGCTTCCAGGGTCACATATTGTCTAGAGCATCTCATTCTTTCTAAACAACTCTTTAAAAATGTAAAAGTAGCCAGGCATGGTGGATGCCTAGAGGCTGAGGCAGGGGGATCGCTAAATTCAAAGCCAGTCTCAGCAACTCAGCAAGGCCCTAAGTAACTCAAAGAGACTCTGTCTCTAAATAAAATACAAAATAGGGCTGGGGATGTGGCTCAGTGGTCAAGTGCCCCTGAGTTTAATCCCTGCCCCACAAACCAAAATGTCAAAGTAATTTAGTCTGTGAAGGGGCTAGCCTCATATCTGCTTTTGTAAACAAAGTTTTATGTGAACATATCCATACCCATTCATTTGTGTGCTGGTTCTGACTGCTTTTGTACTCTTACTCCAAGTTAGAGCTGAGTAGTTCTAAAAAGATAGTATGGCCCACAAAGCCTTACCTGACTCTTTATGAAAAAAGTTTGCTGGCTCCAGCTCTAATTAATACCTCAACTTCACGATAGTAGTGGAGTAGCTACACCATGCTCTTACCATCTCTCTCTGCTATCCCACTGGACTGCAAGATCCTGGATCATATTTATCTATTACAAGATTAACTAGGATGCTTGGAACACAGTTGCTGCTCAAAAAATACCTAACGAACTCTCCCACAAAATATATGGCCCCTTTAAGCATTCATACATCATGAAATTATAAATTCCTCTAAATTGCTATTAGAATGGTCCTAGATGTATAGTTTCTAATTCTCCAAGATAATTTAAACAGTAAGTTTGCTAAGCATTTACCATATGCCAGGTACTGTCCATACATAATTTCGTTTTCATTCTTACTATGCCTATTTCACAGATGAGATAACAGAAATTTTTAAAAGTTAAATAACTAATATATGTTGGCACAATCAAGAAGAGCCACAATTTAAACCCAGATCTGACTGCTTAAGAAAAGCCAGTGCTCTTTCCATTACATTTCTCAAACTCTACATCCAATCACCACTCACACGGAAGGAAAAGGGACATATACAATAAAGACCAAAGTTTGGGAGATAAGCCTCCCAATCAAAATTACCTTTAAATATGAAACCAAGATGTACAAACTAAGATTATCAATATAACGACAAATATCAAACAATTTCACGTGGTTATATTTCAAGAATATATATTATTATATATAATTATTAAATATATATTTTATATATATTATATTTCCAGAAGTGGCTTTCAGACCAAACATCAAAGCACAATCAGAAAAATCTACTCAAAATATAGAAGTTTGAAGACACTTAAGATATCAATGCAGTGAGAATTTCTGGTCCAAGATCTGTAAGAAAGGAGAAGTCAAGAGAGGTGAACCAGATATTTGGCACAGTTCTACTCCTCAAGATAATTATAGCTGTCCCTCAGTATCTACAGACTTTGATTCCAGAACTCCCTAGAGACACACAAAAAAAATCCACAGATGCTTAAGTTCCTTATTTAAAATGGCAAAGTATTTGCAAATAACCTATATAAATTCTGTCACATACTTTAACTCTAGATTATTTGTAATACCTAATACAATATAAATAACTGTTATATTGTAGAAATTGTTATTAGGGAATTTAGGGGAAAATGACAAGAAGAAAGCCTGTATATGCTCAATACATATGCTATATTTTTCTCCTAAGAAAATTTTTAATACACAGGTGGTTGAATCCATGGATGTGGAACCTGTAGATTTGGAGGGTTGTCTGTACTGATTCTGAAAGAGAAAATAGTAGAGAGAAAATGAAGCTAAGAAAAATCAAAGCTCAAAGTCTGTCTTCTAAGAGGTCCTGGAAAACAATGCTTGATGTTATATATAATTTGATTTAATTTTAAAATGTTTTGTGATGCCATACTCTTACTCTTCTGCCTTCTCAGCATACGCTGGCTTCTCCTTGCTACTTTTACCTCACCCTCTTCCAATTTCAAGGACACCTGCCTTAATGACTAAGTATCTGTAAGCTACTTTTCTTTCCTGATCCTAGGATATCTCGGATAAGTAGAATGTACCCTCAAAGCCCACTCAGATTTCTAGCAAAATCATGTGTACCTCTTCAGATTTTTAACAAATCTGAAACAGTACTGCAGCAGAACAGACTAGAAGATGACATTGCTTAACCATGCTGCAATTATGGGGGCTTCGAATTTCAACTGAATTGGGTGGAGAGAAGTTATTTATGCCAAATGCTTTCCAAATCTGATGCATCAGCAGAACCACTTGAACATTTTAAAAAATACAGATTTCTAGGCTTAGCATTTGAGATTTTAGATGCAAAAAAGTGCTAACACAACTAAAATTTGTTTTTAAAGAGAGCTCTGTTATTTATTGTAAAGAAAAAATTTCAATAAATAGAGAAATGCATGAAAGAAGAAATCACCCCAAATCTTATCACCCAGAAAAAACTATTAGCATTTGGTGAATATCATTACAGATCTTTCCTTCTATGAATAACAGGGTCATAAAAGAGGTAACTATAAATTTATGTGCTGTACTAAGAGCTTTACATGGATAAAGCAGGTAATATTATTCCCATTTTACAGATGTAACTCAGAGATTAGAAACATTCCCACAGACACACTATGAGTCAAGAATTCCAAGTCTTAACCACATTTAAGTTATAATTTATAGAACTGGGAATAGTCATGTTATTTTAAGATTTAACATATAAATTAGAGCTATCTGAATTTATAGGAAGACACTGAAATGAAAAGAACATTTAAAGTATGACCCTCTCTTCTCCGAATGATCCCTTTTAAGATTAGAAAAAGAAAATTATGAAAAACACAAAGCAGTTGGAGGCCCTTTATTTAATTACATATTTCCATTTTAGACAGTATCTCTGGGTTTCTTGATGTATGAAATGTGGAAATCAGTATGCACACACAATTTTTGTGAATTATTTTTGTTTGGTAAAAATTTATTAACTGTACTTTCATGACTGCTTAATCTTGGACCCATTAAACTGGATTTCAGCTAACAGTAATTATATTACAGCTCCTCTAAATTTTGAGTTTTTCATTAATGTTACATTTTTTTGAGGGCTGGATTTCAGCAAGCAGTTCTTTTATCAGTGCTAACTGGTGCTATACTGAAATTCTTGCATGTCTGAGAATGTCTGCTATTATCTTCGTATGTAAAGCACAACTTGACCATGTTCAAATATTATTCTCCTTAGAACTTTATAGATATTAGCTATTATTCAACAGTCTTCTTACATAGGCACTAGAGAAGTTTGAGGACTGATTTTTTTTTAACTCTTGTAGATACAGACATATCTTGTTTTACTGTTCTTTGATTTACTGTGCCTCAGAAATAGTTTTTTAACAGATGGAAGAGTTGTGACAATCCTCTATCAAGCAACTATTTCTCCAAATAGCTCCTGCTCCCTTTATGTGTCTGCCAAAATTTGGTAATTTCCCCAACATTGCAAACTTACTGAATCTTTTATGCTGCTTTGTGACCTTTGCCTGTATTATTATTTGGAGGCATCATGAATTGCACCTAAGTAAGACTACTTAAGTTTTGTGTTCTAATTGCTCCACCAACTATCTATTCCCCATCTCTCTTCCTGTCTTATGCCTCCCTACTCCCTTAGGACACAACAATATTGAAGTTCAAGTCAGTTCATAATCCTACAATGGCCTATAAATGTTCAAGTGAAAGACTGATTTATACATTTCTTATTTTAAATCAAAAGCTTGATCAAAGTCAAAGAAAACTTCTTGAAGGAAATTAAAAGTGCTATTCCAGTGTACACACAAATGATAAGAGAATGAAACAGTTTTACTGCTAATATGAAAAGTTTCAGTGGTCTGGAGGATAGATCCACTGGAATATTCCAACAGGCCAAAGCCTAAGCCAAAGTGAGGGTCTAACTCTCTTCACTTCTATGAAGGTTGAGAAATAAGGAAGCTATAAAAGAAAAATATGAAGCTAGAAGTTGATTCCTGAGGTTTAGCAAAAGAAAAGTGCAAAGTGAAGCACAAAGTGCTAATGTAGAAACCACTGTGAGTTACCCAAGATCTAGTGCAGATCATTAGATGAAGTTGACTGCACTAGATCTCCAAGTAGACGAAAGAGCCTTATGTTGGAAAAAGATACCAAAGAGGAAGCTCATAGCTAAAGAAAAGTCATAGCTAAAAGCTTTAAAAGACAGGTTCTCTTGTTAGGAGCAGCTAGTGACCTTAAGCTGAAGTCAATGCTTATTTATCATTTAGAAAAATCCTAAGGCCCTTAAGAATTACATTAAAACTACTCTGCCTTAGCTCTATAAATGGAACAACAAAGCCTGGATGAGAACACATCTATTTCCAATAAGGCTTACTGAGTATTTTAAGGGCACTGCTGATATCTACTGCTAAAAAAAAAAAAATTTTCTTTCAAAATATTACTGCTCACTGATAATGCATCCAGTCACTGTAAGAAGCCTGATGGTGGCCTCTTAATAATATTGTTTCCATTATTAATGTTGTTTTCATGCCTAACACAACCACCATTCTGTAGCCCATGGAACAATGAGTTATTTCAAGTCTTATTAAGAAATACATTTCATAAAGCTGTCTGCCATACTGATTCCTCTGGTTTGGACAAAGGCAAATGAAAATCTTCTAGAAAGGGTTCACCCATTCTAGAATGCCACTAAAAACTTTTTGATTCATGGGAAGTCAAAATGTCAATATTAATAGGAATTTGGAAGCTAGCTGATTCCAATCCTCATGAATGACTGAGGGGTTCAAGATTTCAGTGGAGGAAGTAACTACAGATGTTGAGTTTAAGAATGTGACTGAATTGTGGAATTTCATGATAAAAATATAATGAATGAGCAGTTGCTTTTTACAGATGAGCAAAGAGGTCTCTTGATATAGACATGACAACAAATGAATGATAATATCACATAAACTTAGCTGATAAAGCAGTGGCAGGGTATGAGAGGACCCCTCTTTTTTAAATCGTTATCAGCAGCTGGTATGCTACAGAAAAAACTTTTATGAAAGAAAGAATCCAGGGATGTAGTAATCTTCATTGTTTTGTTTTCAGAAATTATCACAGCCACCCCAATTTTTAGCAACCACCATCCTCATCAATGAGCACCCACTGACACGTAGGCAAGACCACCAGCAAAATTATTGATTCATGAAGGGTTCAGGTAAATGCTGACGTTGTTGAGCAAAAATTAAGGTGCATACATTTTGGTCTTTTAGACATAATGCTATTATTTACTTATAGTATTGTGGACACATACTTTACATACATCGGAGAACCAAATTTTTTTTTTCTAACTGGCTTTACTGTGACATTTCCTCTATCATTTGGTCTGGAACTGCACTCATGGTATCTTTAAGGTGTGCCTTTTGAATCTTCTTTTATGCTTGGTTTTCAGTCACTTGATCAAATCACCAATACTCTCTAAAGACTTTAACACCCTTAACCAAGAAAGCAAGTCTTTGGACAATTTTTAGGCTCAGAAAGTCATGGCAATTCCTAATAAAGTCCTTAAAATCCTCTTTTTTTTCCTTTTAATTTTTTTTTTTTTTAGTGCTTTATTCCATATTTTACCAAGGCAAAATACCTAGTACTTGTAATTTTGTTCTGAATTGTGATTTTCATTTGTTGCACCTACATATTCAAAGTATACTTCTCTCTTCAAACTACATTAAAATGAGCTGTGATTTTTATTTTTCTAACACTTTCCTGGTAAAACTTGGATGACTCCTATATAGTATTGCACATTTTAAAGGTTTAAAATACAGTACATGTGAGGTACCATGTTAGAAACTTAACATCCTTTTTTAAAAATTTGATAGCAGTATCCGTATTACAAATAAGAAAAATGAATATCAGACCTGAACCACAAAAGGCAGGGTGGGGGCAGGGGAATGAATGACATACAGATTGAATGTAAAATTAAAACTGTCCCTACTTGCAGAATACATGATTATGAAAAAAAATCTAGAGATCTATGGGAAAAAAATGACTAGTTGGGTGTGGTGGAGCATACCTGCTGTAATCCCAGCAACTTGGGAGGCTGAACCAGGAGGAGGGCAAGTTTGAGGCCAGCCTCAACAAATTTGTGAGGCCCTAAGCAAGCAACTTAGCAGGACCTTGTCTCCAAAAGGCCCAGGGCTATAGCTCAGGGGTAAAATGCCACTAGGTTCAATCCCCAGTACCCTGCTGCAGCATCCCCACCCCTGCCAAAAAAAAAAAAAAAAAAAAAAAAAAAAAATCCTAGAATAAGTGAATTCAACAAGGTGACAAGATACAATACAAACATATCAAAATCTCAACTGCATTTCTGTATGCTAATGATGAACATGTAGACACCAAAGACAAGTAGTTAAAAAAAACTCCCTTTATATATATATCAATATTAATAGGAATTTGGACATCAAATTGCTCAAAAAATGTGTACAGCTAACAAAAAACATTCAAGACTTCTGTAATAAAAGTCAAATGATGCTGATGAAAAAAAATAAGTCCTAAACAGACATACCATGTTCATGAGTTAAAAAAAAAAAGATGTCAAGTTCCCCTAAAATGATATGCAAGGTTAATGCAATTCCTATGAATGTTCCAACAAACTATCTTGTAGACATATACAATATTATTTTATAATTCTTAAATTAAAGCAAATGAACCAGAATAGCTATAATTTTGAGTCAGTCTACATAAGTTCAAGACACACAGCTACCATAATTTAAAAGTATATAGTACCAGCAGAGGGCATGGATCAATGCAGCAGAAGAGAAAACCCAGAAACAGACCCACGTAAAGATGCTCAACTGATTTTTGACAAAGGTCCATAAACAAATGAATGGAGAGGCAGAACATTTTTTTCAATACTAGGCCAAAAACAAAACAACAAAATAAAAACATCCAAATAAGAAACATGAACCTAAGTCTTATCTCTTAGATAAAAATTAATTCAAAATGGATTACAGGTTTAAGTGCTAAAACATGCAAGTATAAAACATTTAGGGTTAAAAAAAAATCCTTAGGATCTAGAGCTAAAGAGTTCTTAGACTTCATATCAAACATAGTCAGTCACATACAACAGTGTCTTTAATCCCAGTGACTTGGGAGGCTAGAACAGGAGGATTCTAAGTTTGAGATCGGCCTCAGCACTTAGCAAGACCCTGTCTCAAAAAGGATGGGGATGTGGCTCAGTGGTTAAGCACCCCTCAGTTCAATCTCTGGTAACCCCCCTTGCCACCCCAACAAAGAGCACAATTCATAAAAGGAAAAAACTAAAGAAGCCAAAACACTTAAAAAATTCAATTAGAAAATGTACAAAATACATTTTGCCAAAGATGTAAAGATAACAAGATATTCAACTTGATTTACCATTAGGAAGATGAGACTAAAACTAAAATCTAAATACCTATGTGAATGGCTAAATTAAAAATATAGTGACACTACCCAACACTAGTGAGGATGTAGAGAACATGGATCACTGTACATTGCAAGTGGGAATGTAAAATAGTGACCAGTTGCTATGGATCAAGATGCACAGAAAAATGTACTAACACATTAAGCATAACTTATTGTCAAAGTAAACTACTCACCCAGACAAAATAAGAAAAATACAAAGTTTGAATGATATACCTCTAGTCTAGTGAAGTTTTCTGACCTCCTCTCTCCTTAAAAAAAAAAAAAAAAAAATTACTGAAAAGCAGCTGCCCAAAGTGCCACACCTTGCTTATTTACCCCTCTCAGGGACCAAATGACTAGAGAGAAACCATTAACCAGCAGTAGCACAAAGGAAAGATCCAAATGGTACATAAAAATATATGGAGGGTAGTAAAAAAGGTTTCCATCTAACACAATTTTTAAGCAATACCAGGAGAATTGATTCTATTTAAAATAAATAAATAGAAATTATAGAACCTATATAAAAATCTTGCAGTGGGGAAAAAGGATGTAAAAAGATGAAAGAGAGCAATTCTAAATATTTCATTAAAAAACGAAAATGCAACTGTATAGGACTGCTTTGTATTAGTTTAGAAAATGACAGACATGAAAGACAAGCAATGGAGAGCCAAAAGAGAATAACACATTCTCCAAACAATCGTGTGTGTGTATGTATAATATATAAATAGAAAAAATATATATACTTTAAAACATATCTTTAAAAGTACTAAATACTGTAAATCTGAATAAAGGTCTCATCCATGACCCCAAAAGTCTGATACATATAGATCAGTACTTAAAAGATATCTTGAATTTCACTCAGACTCTGATAAGTATCCAGGAACAAGCAAGACAAAAGCAAAACATTAGGCAGATTTTTAAAAAAGCGCCTAGGGGCTGGGGATGTGGCTCAAGCGGTAGCGCGCTCCTCTGGCATGCGTGCGGCCCGGGTTCGATCCTCAGCACCACATACAGACAAAGATGTTGTGTCTGTCAAATACTAAAGAATAAATATTAAAATTCTCTCTCTCTCTCAAAAAAATAAATAAATAAATAAATAAAAAAGCGCCTAGTATTATTTAATGACAAATACGGCAAAACCTAAGTTTCTCAGGGGGAAAAACGTGTGCTCATAGGCTTAAATATGAAGCAATTTGTCATTTAAGAATCAAAACAGGAAGACATTTTCAAATATGCAAGGGTTCAGTACCCATATACCTTCAATATACCACCTAAAGATATAATTCAGCTAAGATAGAAATCTAAATATAAAAAAAACTCTCAGAAATGGAGAAATCATACCATCGTTGGTAAGAGACATGTGATTCTTTCCAACATAAAACTATCAAGAAACTGTGATAACTATATCACAACGTAGAAATGTTATCCTATAAAGAAAAGCTATGTAGGCCAAAACAATACTAGTAATTAAGAGATCTAGGCAAAAATGACATCAGTTCCAACTACAATGGAGCTGGAGAGTGGGGAGAAGGAGGAAAGATAATGTGCTTCTAAGAATTATGTATTCTAATTTCATCATGGGGCAACTCAAGAGTTGTTTTTTTTAAAGTTTAATTATAAAAAATCTTTGCACATTAAAGTTTAACCCCGCCCCCCCAAAAAACCCATATACCCAGTACACAGATTGATTATAACTTTAAAATAACATGTATTCATTCTTCAGTTAATTATGGTATTTTAGTGCCAGTCTCAGACTCAAGTCATCTTATCTCTAAATACTTTGATAGTCCTCTCTGAAAATATGAACATTTTCTTACAAGCTACCATGCCATTATCAAATACCTAAAAAAAATAACATTAATTCTTTGGTTTCATCCAACTCACAGCTTGTAATAAATTTCTCCTACTGTTGTCTTTAATCAAGTTACCTCAATTAGCTCAGAAATGTCTTTTTGCCATTGGTTTTCTCAAACGAGAATTCAAACCATATTCATAATCACAGATTTAAAACAATACTTTAATATTAAACATAAAAGCCCAAATGAAACATATTTCTTTTTAGAAAGCTAATTATCAAAGCTCACTCCAGATATAAAACCTAAATAACCATAAAAGAAATAATGTAAGAGAATCAGACATCAAGAAGGTCCAGACTTTTCCTGGATGAAATATTTCAATCCCTCAATAAATAATTTTTATTCTACATAGATCATTTTAGAAAATTCAGAATTTAACCAATTCTTTTACAGAAAAGTTTGAGACCAATATTTGAAAGAGAATCTCAAAAATATATAACACAGTAAACCAGAATCCAATCTCATTCTCCCATGTCAGAGTATTAAAGAAAAAGCAACACAAGTAGTAATTACCTTAAGTTGAGTCCAAGGCACTTGTGTGAAAGTGATTTATTGGAGAACAAAAAAATTAAAATCACAAAGATAAAGGCAGAATAAAGCCTCCCATAAGTGTGGAGAAGGACATGAGAGAGCAGACTTTAATCACAGCTACCTTCAAACAAACTTTGACCCTGTGCAACTTGCTATATTCTGTAATTTAAGTTCTGAGAGCTACAGTTTTCAGTAGAGCAAAAAATCTTATAGCCATGAGGGTCATCTAACTCCCTTTGTTTCCCAAAAATTCATCTGTTCTTATTCTTCCCCATCTCCTAAGAACTGCTTTATGTATATACTTCAAATTTTCCAGTCTCTAAATTATTCTTGACAAACAACTGATGTAATCCCCCTCCTCATTTGGAGTTTTTGCCTTTATTATTTGTTAAGAATCTCAGAGCACATTTCAGCTGCTTGAAATTTGTGTCTACTAATTTCCAATTCAGATTAACCCAAATAAACTTGTTCGTTAATCAACTTGTACCTCGGTTTCTCTTAAAGGTTAACAAAAGTATTTCCTGGAAACTTTTATAGGGTAATAAAACAGGTAGAGGAACAAAGCAAAAGGAACATACCAAGCAAATTCCCATAGAGGGCAACTGTAGCTCACGCTGAGTAGCTCTGGAAACAATAGAGGTTACAATTTAGTTTACTCCTACCTTCAGTCACAGATTTAAAACAATACTTTAATATTAAACATAAAAGCCCAAATGGTTAATATCTGTCCTAAGAAATAGATTTCCCAGATGCTTCTATAGCATCTATATAGGTAAGTGCAGGCTTTGTCAGTATGAGAACAGCCATCCCACAAAAAACCATAGGAGCTAGAATTGGGAATGCATACACACTAGGAGACTACCATAGAGCAAGAAGGAGATAACAGGTCTGTCAACAGAGCAGTGGCATTATCTGCTATGATTTTTAGGAGGGGAAAATTAAAAACCACTTGGTCTGGAATCACACTATGGATTCCCCAAAAGATTGCACAATAAACTACTTCAGTAGAATCATCTTATAGTTAACAATCATTGACCACAATTCCCAGACATGTACAGAGATCAAAAATTAAAACATCCTCACGTAAACAAAAGCTAAAGGAATTCAATACACTAGACCTGCTCTCAAGAAATTCAGAGTCCTGCAGGTTGAAACAAAAGGACACTAGATAATAAAGTATAAAGAAACAAGGATCACAATAAAGGTAAACATGGGCAATTATTAAAGCTGAACCAACAATTTATCTTTACAACTTAAAGAACCAAAAAAAACCCAACCAAACAAACAACAACAAAAAACGTAAACTCAAGGCCAACAGAAAGAAGAAAATAACAAAGATTAGTTATTTTGCTTGCTGTTGCAGTGTGATCTTCTATCATATTTGTTGATTATCTATAAATGAGTGATTAATTTTACAAATAGCTGCTTTCAATGATTTTTCTGTTTAATAGTATTTCAGTCTTCTTCAAAAGATGGCTAGATTATCAATATTTAATACACGTCTTTTAACTATAAAAGTTGGGTCATCAAAAACATCAGCAAAATGACAAACCTTCAGGTAGGTTGGCTAAGAAAAAAGTAGACTCAAATTACTACAATCAGAAATGAAAATGGGTTCACTGCTACCCTTTCCACATAAATAAAAAGAATTATAAGAGAACTCTATGAACAACTGATGCCAACAACTGTATAACTGATGAAAACTGCTGGAAACAAAGTATAACAATACTAAGTCAAAAAGAAAAAAACTCTGAAGATCCTTACTAACTGGAAGGAGAATGAATCAGTAATCAAAAATATTGGATCGGTGATTAAAAAAAAAACAAACAAAGAAAAAAGAAAAACAAAAAAACCTCCCCAAAACTAAAAGCTCTGGATTTGATGGATTCAAAAGATGGTTCTACCAAACATTTAATGAACTAAAGTCAAGACTTATCAAATGGTATGGTTTAGATATTAAATGTTCCATAAAAGTTCACGTGTGAGACAATGCATACAAGAAAATCTACAGATGAAATGATCAGATTATCAGAGTTTTAAACTAATCAGTGCACTACTCCCCTGATAAGGACTAACTTGGGTAGTAACTGCAGGCACGTAGGGTGTGGTTGGAGGAGCTGGGTCAATGGGTGTATGCCCTGGAGATTTATATTTTTGTTCATGGTGATGGGAACACTCTCTCTTTGCTTCTTGGTGGCCATGTCCTGACCTGCTTTCCTCCACCACACTTTTCTGCCATGAGTTCTGCCTCACCTTTGGCCCAGAACAATAGGAGCCAGTCTTCTACAGACTTACATGTCTGAAACTGTGAGCCTCCAAATAAGCTCTTCCTCCTCTACATTGCTTTTGTCAGGTCATACGGTCACAGCAGTGAAAAAGCTGACTAAAACACCAGATTATTCCAAAAAATAGAAAAGGGACACTTAACTCATTCTGTGGCGCCACTATTACCTTGATATTAAAGCCAAAGACACTCCAAGAGAACTACTAAGCAATAAGCAATATGAACAAAAATTATTGACAAAACTCTAACAAACTGAATTCAGCAGTTTTACACCATTAGCAAATGGGATTTATTCTGGGAATGCAAAGATAATTCAACACATGAAAATCACTCGAGGTAGTATACCACACTAACAGAATGAAGTGGGGGAAAAACCCAGTCATTTCAATTGAAGCAATAAAAAGTATTTCACAAAATTTAATACCCTTTCATAAACACTCAACAAAGTAACAGCAGATGGACACTACCTCCACATAATAAGTCATAAATGAGAAATCCACAGCATACCTCATACACATGGTAAAAGCCTGCAAGTGTTTCCCATAAGATCAGGAACAAGGCAATTATCCTTGCCTTCATTGCTTATATTCAACTTAGTAATGGAAGTTCCAGCCTCAGTAAATAGGCAAGAAAAAAAGATATCTAAATTGGAAAGAAGTATTTAAAATTATCTCTACCTCTCTACTTATACATAGTCTGATCATATATGCAGAAAATTCTAAATTAGATTGAAAAAAAAAATTAATACCCAGACAAACCTGTTATGTCCAATAAGTGAATTCAGTAAAACTATCAGGATTCAAAGTCAGTATACAAAATAAGTTGCAAATATAGAAACCAATAATGAACAATTTAGGAGGAAAGTTAACAATTTAACTCACAAAAACATTAAAAAGAAACCAAGGAATTAACAAAGGAAGTGAAAGATTTGAGCAATAAGTACTACCAAACATCACCAAAATTAAAGAAGACAGGAGTAAGAAGAAAAAATTCCATGTTCTAGGACTTCAACACTTAATACTCCTAAGAGGTAAATACCACTCAAAGCTGCTAAGAGGTAAATAACACTCAAAGCTATCTACAAATTCAATGGAATCCCTAATAAAATCCCAACAAAGTTCTCTACAGAAACAGAAAATCCATCCTAAAATGGAATCTTAAGAAACCCTGGGTAGTCTAAAATAATCTTGAAAAAAGGAAAGCTGGAAGACTCAGACCTCCTAATTTCAAACTTGTTACAAAGCTACAGTAATCAAAACTGTGTGGTACAGGCATAAAGACAGAAATACAGACCAATGGAATAGAGTCCAGAAATAAAGCCATACTTTTATGGCCAAATCATGTTTTGCAATGGAACCAATATCGTTTAATGAGGTTTGAAAAAGTCTTTTTAAAAAATGGGGTGAGAAAACTGGATAGCCACATGCAAAAGCATGAAGTTGGTCTCTTACACAACACAATATACAAAAATTAATTTAAAATAGATCAAAGGCCTAAACAGGCAAAAGCTTCGTGACATTGGATTTAGCAATGATTTCTCAGATATGATACCAAGGGCAGAGTCAAGGACTGGGGATGTGGCTCAAGTGGTAGCGCACTCGCCTGGCATGTGTGCGGCCCAGGTTCGATCCTCAGCACCACATACAAAGATGTTGTGTCCGCAGAGAACTAAAGAAATAAATATTATAATTCTCTCTCTCACTCTCTCTAAAAAAAAAGGCAGAGTCAATAACTCCAAGTAAAATAAGCAGCAAACTGGATTTCAGCAAAATTTTAAAAAGAATCTCTTTAGTGGCTTACTTGCCATTCGTGTGTCCTTGGAGAAATGTGTATTCGGGTCCCTTGCCCAGTTTTGAAATATGTTTTTTGTTGTTAAATTTTAAGAGTTCTCTATATATTTGGAATATTATTCTTTTTCATATGATTTGTGAGTATTTTGCCCAAATTCTGTGGTTTGCCTTTTTCCTGTTGATAATATCTCTTAATTCCACTTAGATGAAATATTTAAAAGTAAAAATGAGAATTTTGATGGTTAGGGGTTATGAGAAGTGGAGAACAGGGAATTATTTAAATGGATACAGTTTCAGCTTTACAGGATGAAGAGTTCAGGAGAAGGATGGTGGTGGTAGTTGCAAAACATCATAAATGTACTTAATACTACTGAGCTGTAAATTTTAAAAATGATTGAAATGGTGATTTTTTTATATTGTGTATTTCACCAAAGTAAAAATAATTAAAAAAAAATAATCAACGTTAAAGGTGTCAATTTTCTGCAGATTTACCTTTGTACATAACATGATCCCAGCTAAAACACAGGAAGATTTGTTAAATAACTTCACAAAACTTTTTCTAAAAGTGTGGAAAAACAAACGCGAACATAAATGGGAAGTTATGGAAAAATGAAAAAAAAAAATCACAGAGATACTTTTTTCAACCCTATCAGATCCCCTACCCTGCTTTTTTGGTACTAAGAATTGAACCCAGGGACACTTAACCACTGAGTCACATCCTCAGCCCTTTTTATTTTGAGACAGGGTCTCCCTGAGTTGCTCAGGGTCTCACTAACTTGCTGAGACTGGCTTTGAACTTGTGACCCTTCTGACTCAGCCTCCTTCGCCCTTGAGATTATAGGCATGCATCACCATGTCCAGCTATCTGATCTATCTTAAATAAAATATTTTTTAAAAAATTAAATAACATGGTAAATTATTCTAAATATTGCTTAAAAAAATAAATATGTAAGTGTAATTAGGAAATTCTTAAAAGGGGAATGGAAGGTAGTAGACAAATTCTACCACATATTAAAATATACTACCAATGAAAAACAGAGTAATTAAAATAATCTGATATTCAGAATGAACAGACAAGTCAACAATTAGTATATAAAATGCATTTTTAATTAACACTAAATACATAGTGCTGAGAAACTTTTCTCTATAATCAATACTGTGTCAGAAATTATTTTATTTGAAACTGTATCCATGAGAATGGACTATCCCATTCTTGCGTGAATGACAGATTATTATAAACAGAAGCAGCTTCAATTTCCAACTCAGAACTTCAGATAAAGGATTTCCAGACACAACATTCCACATTTATCTTAACTGTAGTCTCCAAGGAAACAAGTACTTGAGTCTGCTTCTAGGCCCAGGCCTCATATTTGTTAACTCCTTGACACACAGTCCTGCTATGTTTTAAACTATCAACTACTGCTGCATTCAAGTTGTGCCTTCACCACTGTCTGAAATCCTATAACCCTGGTTTATTCTTCATTGAATGCTGGTACTTAACTTGCTGCATGTCTCCCTTATAGGAGCAAGTTAGGCTAAGGCAGGAGGATCACAAGTCTGAGGCCAGCCTGAGCAACTTGGTGATATCTGTTACAAGATAAAAATTAAGAGCTGGGGATGGATGGATGGATGTAGCTCAAAGGTAGAGGGCCCCTGGGTTCAATATATAATACAAAAAAAAAATTGAAATAATTGATCTTTTGGAAAACATAACAAGTAAACAGCAGGATCTCTTTTTATAATTAACAATTAAATATTTTTTTTTAAATTGAAGTTAAAACTAGGAGAAAACACCTAAAAATTTATCTCAAGGATACAAATCCCAGAATCCTTCCGTGGTGTTCACAACAGCTATAAACCAAGATGTTTGTTGATGAAATGTATGTATGGAGGTATCATACCATACAACAGAATACAGTTGTCAAAATCAATCATCTATGTGTTCTGGTAAGTGTTTGTACTTTTGGCTAAGATTAGTATTAATGATGAATAAGATATGCTTTTTAAATCAGAAAATGAGAAGAAACCCAAGCATACTTGGAGAAGGAAAAACATACAAAAATGTATTATATACACTTTACCATCTCTATCACTAGTTCTCACCAAAAAGTAACTATTATCCATTGTTTAAAGACTTAACAAAAAAAAAGAACAAGTAAAGCCTATGTCACCATATATGTATATTCATCTTTTAATATTCATTAAACAGATCATGTTATATCCATTAGCCACTACTTTATCCTTTTCACTTGTCTTTTTATACCACAACCTCATTCATTTGAACTGTGTAAAAGACTTATTTTTTTAGACAAATTACTGAAGTTTGCATAGCAGTCCCATTTTAAATGCTTATGTGTAAGTGCACATTTATGTATATATAAAATACAAAAAATATATATAAATGTGTGTGTGTACACTGTATAAATAAAAACTTTAGCAAGGTGGCATGGGCAAGAAGGACAATTTTTTTTCACTTTTAATTTTAACTTAGTGCTTAATTTTAATGTTTATTTTTTAAATCAGGTATATACCTATTACTTTCTGACAAAAAAAAAAAAAAAAAAACCTAAATGAAAGTAGACTACTTTATCTAGAGAGTGAAAAATCAAAGTGCATTAATTTTTCCATACTTGTTACACAAAAGGATCTCTTGATACTTTTCAAACTTTAAGTTTCAGAGTCACATGCACAGATACATGCTAAATACTTCTACCTGGACTATAGGCATCTCAAATTCATGTCCAAAAGTGAATCATTACTTTACTCCCTTAAAACTTCTTATATTAATTACTGGTGGTTATCTAAGTAACTCACCAATAGATTCCCTTTTCATTTAGAGCTATCTTGATTATCTACAGGATAAATCGGGGATCTTTTTTTTTTTTTTTTTTTCCCCTGCCAGGGAAGGGTTCTGGGGATTAAATCCAGAGCTGTGCACATGTGAAGCATGTGCTGTCTCACAGACTTACACCCCCTAGGCTGGGAGACATTCTTAATGATCCCCTTTATCCTCACCCCAAATCCAATTATCAAGTGTTGTCAATTTTATTTTCTAAACAGTTTTCTAATCCATCATCTCTCCATTTCTACTCTTTGCCCTATTTCATACATTCTTCACATCTAAGTACTGCAATATCTAACCTATCTCCTCTCTAACTTAAGTGCTCTCTCTCTCCTCACCTCATCCTGTTATCATAATGACCTCTATGAAATGAAGCTAACTATGTCATACCATGAAGCTTTTCATGGAACTCCACTGCCTACAACTCAAAAACTAAGCATCTTTAATTAACATGATATAAAAGGTTCTCCTTGATCTAGACTCTCCAGGTGTCCAGTTTCATCTTTTGCTATCCTGTGCCTTACACTTCATCAATTCTGAACTAACAACAGTTCTCAAAGCATCCAATGTATTGGCTTCACTATTCCTACTATACATCTAATTACAATGACCTCTCTTCTCTCCACTATCACCTTTGAAAATCCCATGAAATCAGGGTTTCTTAATCTTGGAATTACTGACATGACACCATGAGTTGGATAATACTGTTGTTGGAGCGGTTCTGTTCACCATTAAAAGATTTTTAGCTACATCCATGGCCTCTACTTCCTAGATACCTGCAGCATTCTCACTGGTTCATCAAAAGTTCGAGACAGGGCCAAATGTTCCTGGAGAAGGAAATCGGCCCCAGTCAATAACTATTCCTTTAACTTGTTGAAACTTAAGTCTCTCATATGTACATAAAATACTTAAAAAAAAATTATATATATATATATATATATATATATATATATATATATATATATATATATAGAATAGCTGCTTTTCAGGAGGGCATATGGATGACAGAGGTAACTAGATAAGAAGAAAAAAAGTTAACTTTTCACATTTACTTTTAATCTGTTTTTAGTCTTGTACCTGTTCTAACTTCTCCACAACTACAGCCCTGGTCTGAGCCACCCCTTTCTCTTAACTGTTGCAAAAACCTTCTAATCAACTTTTTTTTTCCCCTTTAACCTTTCCTTCATTCTATTTTTTAGAGTAGTCAGAGTGATCTTTTTAAAATTGTACATGTATCTTGTCACCCAACTGCTCTGAACCCTTACAACTTCCTAATCTCACTTAAAAAGCCCAAACCTTAAAATGACCTTCACATAATCTGCCATCCTATTTCACCCCTTTCTTTGTGATCTTTCTTCCTTGGACTTAGTGGTTTGGGAGGTAAGAAACAAACAAATAACAATTTCACAGGATTGACTCTGATACTATTTCTCCATGTTTTACCTTTGAATTCACTGACATCTGTCTAACATGACCATGGTCTTTATACTTGCTGTTATCTGCTGGAGACATATGCCCAGACACTAATGTCTCACTCCCCATGGTCTTATTTCTTCAGGTCTTTATTTCTCAGTGGTCTTCCCTGACCATCCTACTCTTACCCATAGCACTTATTAATATCTAACATTATTTTTTAAATTCATCTTGTATACTGTCTTTCTTTTCCATCCTGATCAGTGTTCTCAAACCTGAGTCTGCATCAGAATCATCTGGAAAGTTAATTATAACAATTTTCAAAACAAAGATCTGGACTCTGAAAATGTGCATTTCTAACAAGTTCCCAGGTGATACAAGAATCCAGGGACCATACTTGTAGTACTAATGTTTCAGAGCCACACAGGGAGAATGCCATGAAGTGATACAGCTACAAGCCAAGGAATTGTCAGTGACACAAGAAGAGGCCTAGAACAGATTCTCTCCTAGAACCTTGACAGCATGGTCCTGGCAACATCCTGATTTCAGACATCTAGCCACAAGAACTAGGACAATAAATTTCTGTTGTTTTAAATGGCTGTTTGTGGTTATTTATTATGGCAATCCTAGGGGGGGGAAAAACAGAATGCAAACAACTACACCAAGCTGTATGTAATCCCAAATTCTGCCCATTATCCAACTTCTACCAGTTTAAGTAATGTTTTAAATACATAGCTTTCATTTTAATCAGATTTCCTGTTTGAGAATTTCCTCAACATTGCTTTTTCTTGCCCTAAATGTGTCCCTTCAATGTGCAAGACAGATCATTCTACAGGGGCTGGACAGTTTATTTGAATTTTCTTTTTGGTTTTTCCCAGTTTCTTAGGGGTTTCCTTAACTCACAAGGAGCATCTTCTTTATTTTTTTCCTCCAAAGAAGACTTCATAATTTCACACATTAAAATTTAGGCACATATTTTCCCCTGGGATGCTTGAATTAGGTGCAAAATAAAAATTTAATTTCACACCGGAGTTCCTTTATAACCAGATTTTAAAATAAAATGCTAACTTCACATTTTAAGGAACAGATTTTTTTTCCTTCTTCACTTAAAAATTTCTATTGGGAAACCTAAACTTTTAATGTAGCATCAAGCTGATAATTTTCTATTAAAAGATTTATAAATATACTGTCACAAAAATTACTATCAGTAATTTTACCACATGAAGACTCTAAATTAACATGGCTTACAAAGGTAATCAGTATAACAGAATTTTTACTGCAGCACATAACAACATACAAATAGTACCTCGCATATAATTAACAATATCACTTTTATATTTCTATCATTAGGTAAACAAACTCATCATCTGTGCCTAAATCTGCATATTTATTTCTGGATATTTAATTTATTCAGAAATATAGACTCATACAATCTAAAGACAGTATACTTAAACTCTAAATGGATAATAACCACAAACTATCTTTACATGCTGAATCCTAAGCAAAAAGATATTGAAAAAACACAAATTCCAGGCAAATTTGAGACAGATATTTAATAGTTCTCCACTAGTCCTGAAAAATCATTCTCTTTCACTATGAAGAATTTTAAATGAGTCATACTTTCCTTACTAAATCACTGTTTTACTTAACATATGGTGAAAAGAGTTAACTGTTTGGTAACTTGAAGCTTTATATTCATTTAAACTATACATCAATATATACTAAAGCTGGCAGAAAATAAAACAAATACAGTTTATTACATACAATAGTTAGAACACTCCATATCATGTGCATAAGCCTCATCTGACATTTCTCTGATAAGGGAGTGAAAAGCTGTCATCTAAATACCTTCAAAAACTCGGATTCCCACATCCCAAACTTACCAGAATTAAACAACTTGAAATTAAGCACAACACTTTTTTTCTTGGCACCCAGGCGGAGCTATGTTCTACATCCAACTTTTACTAAATTAACATATTTCTGGCCCTTACATATTGCCTAATTATTTAAAGTTCTAACTTTATAACTTTAAAAAAATAAATATTTTTATAGTAGATGGACACAGTGCCTTTATTTTATTTTTTATGCGGTGCTGAGGATCGAACCCAGTGCTTCACACGTGCTAGGCAAGCACTCTACCAATTGAGCTACAGCCCCAACCCACTTTGTAACTTTTCAATTCATAATGAAATCAATTCATAGTCAGCATAGTTTTTAATCATTAAAGCATTAAAAGGAAATAAGGCTATATACTCACAATGAATTTAGAAAACTGGAAACTTAAAAAGCTTTTCCAGAATGTGAGTCTTGTGTTGTTGTTGATGATGTTATTTTAAAAAATGGCAAGGGGGAGGGGGCGGCTAAGGGCTAAAAATGAATAAATCCCTACCCCTAAACTGCGGTCTATTAGAAGCATGCAATTTATCTAAACTCAAAGCACTATGGACAACTTGCCAGAATCCAGTAATCCATCACACTTTGCAGGGGGAAAGGGGAAAAAAATTTGAGCTAAAAAAAAAAAAAAAAAAAAAAAAAAACCCTCCCCCTTTCTGGTAGCAAGTGCCCTGACACGCACCTGGCTCACTGTCAGCGGCAGGGAAACTTTAAAAAATAAATCAGCTACAGACAAACCTGATGATCCAAGCAAGCCCCAGGCACTTCTGGACGGCGCCCGCTCGCTGGGCGCTCAGGCGGCGCTGCAGCCCGGCTCTCGCGGAAGGTGCCCACACCTGAGAGTCGAGTTGGCTAGACCGCCGCTGGGGACCCGGGCGGGGAGGACCCGGGGGCGGGGCAGGCAGGGCCCGGCAGGACAGGACCGCTAGGTGATCCGGCCCACAGCCGGGGCGCAGCCCGCGCCTCACGCGGACGCCCGACGCCCGGCAGCACGAGCGCAGGAGGTGAGGAGTGCGGGAGGGCGAAAGGAAGGACCCGCCACGACAAGGGGCTGCATGTCGTCAAAATAACGGCCCGTGGGCACCCGGCCCCCGTGGCAGCTCGCGGAGGCACCAGGAGTTCGAAGTGCCCCGCGCCTCTCAGAAGCCCGAACGCCCCAAGCCCGGCCCCGACCCCAAGACACCTGTTTGGCGGCGCCTGGATTCGGTTCCACCCTCCACGCTCCGGCTCACACACCCCGAGAGGGGGAGGGCGAGGGGAGCCCAGACCTCCGACCCGCAGCCTGAGGGCGCCTCTCCTGGCCGTACCTGACATCAGCAGCTGCTCCCTCTCGCCCCTCCTGGGGGGCGGAGAGGGGGTCGACTCGGGGCTGGCGACCTTTGCTCGTCTGGGCAGCCGCAGAACTGGCTCGTGGCCGCTAGCCCGGGCCGCCCGCTACCGCCCAGATCATTCTCCCGCGGCAGTGGCGGTGGCGGCGGCAGCCGAGGCGGGCCCGGCGCGCGCTCCCGCCCGCTCGCTCCGCCCCTCCCTGCAGCGCGTCCAGGCCACGGCCCGCCTACGGCGCAGCCGCCACCCAGGGGTCTCCTAGCGCTGACGTCGCCGCCGCCGCACCAGCCCCAGGGAAGGGCGGAGCCGGAGGGGGCAGGGAGGGGCGGGGCTACGGCGACGTGCGGACGCGGGGATAGGGCGCCGACCGCGAGCTCCGCCCTTCTGCGAAGGGGTCTGGGAAGTCGGGGCTTTCAGAAGCTGTAAGCTTAGTTGCAGCCCTCTTGCGCATCGTATCTACCGGTTTCACATTTCCGACTCTGCCGTTGGGTTCTGCACTAGCTTCCATACTTGGAGACTGAGGAGGAGAGGAACGTAGTGAAAGGAAGGAAACTAGAACTGAGACTGGTCGTGACTGAGGGACCTTTGTTTGAGAGACGGACTCTTTTAACTCTGTAGTAGTATCTTGGCCTCTAACCTGCTCTTAACCCGTCCTTTTTTTTCCTCGCTAGTCCTCTCCCCATATTCTCACTTTCTCTCTGGTCTTAACGAAATATGGCAAGATGAGCTATGCAGAAAGGTGCTACATAACGTGATATGTGAACCAGAAAGAACTGAAAAACAGTGATATCAGAAAGCCTTCTGCAAGAACACGTGAATAAACTTTGATTCTGTCAGTACTTCATTTCTGTCCTACAATATAGCTGGAAGAAGTTCTTCAGAGCTTGCAAAAATCATCTGCCCTTAGGGGGTGGTTGCCACCTGTGGAGACAACCCCACCACGTAGTGAGGAGGTGAGTGGAAGGTCTATATGTCATTGGCTTTAACCCTCTACAAGGCCAAGCTCCAGAATCGAAAGCTACTGCCTGCTTCATTTAAATGCGCGACTTGGGCAGTTCTTTAATAACCTGTAAGTGTTAAAAGTAGACTCTGAAAACAGGCTGGTTGGTCTGTTTCACTTCATTTTCTGTTGCTAAACTATAACATAGCTTGGTTCCATATACTTCCACAAGGGAACTAGAAAAGATACTCCTCTAGGGGTCACAATGTTCCAAATAAAAAACAAACCAAACTCAGGATTCCTTGTGTCATTTTAATTTAATTGAAAGTTATAGTGAACAAAGAATAATCTTTTTTTTTTTTCCCCAGTGAACAAAGGTAAACCTTTCCAATGATAAGATTAGCCATAGTCAAAATAAAGAAGAGCTTTATTTTGGCTGTGGTTCTGGGCAAAGTTCTGGACGATGGCCTTCTTGCTGGCAGTGCCTTGAAGCAAAGCAGAATATCACCTGGCAAGAAACAGGGAGCTCATAATAGACCTAGCCAAGCTTCCTTTTATAGCAGACCTGCTGTCTGGACAGCCATTAACCCATCAATACATTAATCAGGTGAGTGGATTAAGCTATTCATGAGGGCAGAGCCCTAATCAACTCTTAATGGTTCCACCTCTTAACATCTTATGATGGGGACAAGCCATATTCAAACCATAACAGGCTGGAACCTTGCTTCCCTTCCCCTTTTTATTGGCTGTGTAATGTTAGCAAGTTACTTAGCATGCCTGGGAGAAATAATAAGTAGCATATTTTAGTTATTGTTATTTTTCCTGTAATTTGCTTGGGTTCAGCTTTAGTGTATAGTTTGCCATGACTTAACATCAGTAGATCCGAAAGAGTCTTCCAAAAGAATTTTAAAACTTAATGGTCGGGCATGGTGGCACACGCCTGTAATCCCAGTGGCTCAGGAGGCTGAGACAGGAGGATAGCAAATTCAAAGCCAGCCTCAGCAAAAAGCAAGATGCTAAGCAACTCAGTGAAACCCAGTCTCTAAATAAATTACAAAATAGGGCTGGGGATATGGCTCGGTGGTCAAGTCCCCCTGAGTTCAATCCTCTGTACCCCTTCTCCCCCTAAAAAACTTAAGGAACATCTAGTGATTCTAATTTAGATGTCTCTTTTTTTAAGATGAGGAAACTGAGGCCAGAAAGATAAACTAACAGACATGCCAGAAGAGAAATGCCAGAATCATAACAGCCAGGTTGGTGCCCTTTCTTGTCCCATGCCTCCAGACTTCTCTTTACTATATCCCACGTTTAACTTCCTTTCCTCCTCAACTTCTGTATAGTTGTTGCCCAGGCCCATCCCCCACCACAGCTTGGTTCCATATACTTCCACAAAGAAACTAGAAAAGATACTCCTCTAGGGGTCACAGTGTTCCAAATACAAACCAAACCAAACTCAGGATTCCTTTGTGTCATTTTAATTTAATTGAAAGTTATAGTGAACAAAGAATAACCCTTTTTTCCCCAGTGAACAAAGATAAACCCTTCCAATGATAAGATTAGCCATAGTCAAATCTAGGGAAATTATATGCAAAAAGGAATGTTGATCAAATCGCCCATCCCTTTTCTGGTGTTTTGAAAAATAGTTATTGCTTTATGAAAACAGTACATGCTTATTCAAACAAATTCAAAACCTTCAAATAAAAATGTAAAGATAGTTATAATTTGTTCAAATCCCATAATCTAATCATTTAAAAAATTCTGTTACATTCTTCTAAACATCTCTCTAAAACTAAATAATACATTAGAAAATAGAAGTAAATATTTCATAAACTATATCTTGCATTCATAGTTCTTTTCTCACCGAACAGTATGTCATAGATAACATCATTTTTTAAAAGTTGCATAGTATCTATTAAGTGAATGTGTGTATGATCATAAATCTTGGCAGTATTGTATTGATTGACATTTGTGGGTTTTTTCCCCAAGTTTTTACTGTTATAAATACCTCTTCAATAAACTGCTTTATGCAAACTGTACAGTTATCATCTTGAACATGTTCCTAAAAATGACATTTGTGTCAGCTGATTATTCAACATTATCAACTAGGAAAAACAAAGTTATGGTTACTTTGAAAAATATACTTTATATGTGAACTTAAAACTGAACAGATTTTCCCCTCTGAACCACATTTGAAACATAAATAAACCTTGGATAGTGTTGTCTGGTTAGTGTCTAATGTTTTGATAATGTATATCAAAGTTCCTTGGAGCAGGAGGGTAGACATTGCTAGTTGTCTAAACCGAAATCTTTTTTTCCTACTAGGAAAACCATGATTTTTTTCAGGGTAACAATGTGTCCAATTAAAAACATTCACTTCTGCAGACTCTTTTAAGTCATTACTGGACATGTAACCTGTCAATGAAATGAAAGTTAGGGCTTAAGGAAAGCTTTATGGAGGAAATGTTTCTTAGCCATTTGACCTATACCCATCCTTTTTCTTACTTAGAACTAGGACACCATGCTGAAGGTAGAGCCACAAAACTTCAACCATGATGACAAAAGCCACACACTCAATATTAATGGTGTAGGAAGCCAGACGTGTCTGGGTTCATGATTGCTTTGGAGGGCCAGCTTACCAGCTAGGCTGGCCATTTCTGGGTTGTTGTTAGGTGAGGAAAAATAAATTTTTTCTATATAAGGTTTTGTTATATGAGCTTTCTATTATAAGTCTTAAATATAGTTCCTAATTGATATAATGAGGTAGATTATCATTTATATAGCAGTGTGTTGACAATTTTTTTTTGATAGGGTAAGATGAAAATGGGACAGAATATGCAAGCTAACCACAGTGATAAATATTCTCTAATAAACTTAGTTTTCTATTGAATACCCAAATATTAAATAAGTCATTTTATAATAACTTGAATTTTATAGATTAACTTAGTGGTTTTAAAATACATCCACAAATTCTTTCATGCTTCTTTCAAAAGATAGAGCTTCCCCTAACTTTAAGTTTTGGCTGTACTTAGTAACTTTTCATGAATAGAATAAAATGAAAATGACATAGTGGACTTCTGAAGGGAGTTTATAAAAGGTATGCCAGCTTTCTTTTTGTTCACTCTCTGGAATTACTTGCTGAAAGTGTCACCAGACAGGGGTCCAAGGAGGTCTCTCTAGGGGACATTGGAACCCTCCATTTGCCCCAGGCAGGTTCTTGCCTTACACCATGTAAAAGCATTCCAGGATGTATTGAAAGCAAGGCACAAGCAATAATTTATTAATAGAGACCTAAAATGAAAGGTATATACACACCCCAAAGGCAGGGTGCCTTGAAACAACATATACTATACAAAGTTGAGAAAGTATTCATGTTAGATTTCTGATAACTTTTTGAAAATTCCACCATGGCACAACATGATGGAGTACAAACTATTGAACAAAAGGTGTTTTAATCCTGGCTCTTTAATCCTCAGCTGCTTTCTGAGCCATTTGATCCTCAACCGTGAAAAAGAGATGATGATGCCCCATCTTTTAGAGTAGTTACATGGGAGTGTATTTGCAGAGGCCCCAGTACATTACAAGTACTTAGTAAATTTAGTTATTTTTTTATCAATAGTTATAATGATAATAAGAAGATTGACCAAAAATTTCAAGTGGCAATATCTTCTCAACAGATGTTTAAATTTACTGTCACATTTTTTAGTCCACTAGAAGCAAATATTGATTAGGAAACATAGAGATACTCACCATAAAGATGCTTATACTGAAATGTGTGTAAGTGATTTTCACCCAAGAGGCAGTTATCTCTAAATAGATGCGTTAGATTAAGTGATTTCTAAGTTCATTTTCAACTATTAAAGCCTCAAGAGTCTATGGATTACAATGATTTTTCAAAAACAGAAGTAACTGTTTCTAAAAATTTGCTTTGAGTCTGTCTTTGGTAAGAATGGGCACATGTCAGCTCATTGGTAAAGCACCCCTCTGTTCAATCCCTACTACAAGGAAAAAAAAAAAGGTTACATGTCAACATCAACAGAGCTGTAATTCTAAGTCCTCTTTACTAGTGGTCTAAGTGCAAATATTTTAGACTCTTAATTTTATTACAACATTGTGTAAAATATATGTCAGGATAGAGTAGTAATAATCAAATTATTACAAAAGTGGAAGTTACTGTCCATTATTTTGTTTGTTCCAGATTTGTAGTTGCTTAAACTGTATTTAAATTAATTTTTATAGCTCATTGTTTTTCTTGCAATACTAATTATTTCTGATGATGAGTACTGTCTTTGTGTATGGAGGCAGTTCTGTCTAAACAGAAGGCAGTTTTGCTTTCCTTTTGTTATCTGTTAACCTTAGTCCTGGAAACTGGTTTCCTCTGGTAAAATTCCTCCTACTACTTCACACCTTTGAACAGCTACTTGGACACACATCCTCTGTTTCATCTTTTGTGGCTAGCAGTGGGTTACATGTATATTATGTCCATACTTTGGAACCAATAGAGTAAAACTTTACTTCTACTTTAAGCTGGACTTGACTTCTCTTTTACTGAATAGATCCAAGGTAGCAGAGACACAAACCAGTTTTATTTTCTTCCTCTTCTAAATATCTGTTTCAATATTTATCTTCCTACTTCTTACCTAAGAGGAGTTTGACCTCCTTTCTCATGAGAAACAGGATAGCATTTCTCTCCCTCTCTGCTGTACATCAACCACCTAATATACATATTAGAGCATTGACAATCAAGATACTACCCATTCTTTTATATGTCAGACTTTTGGTAAGGATATACCTGACTGGAAATGGCAGGGGCTAAGGGTTGAAGGTGGAAGGTGGAAATGGAACAGGGAGGTAACACACTGTATTTGAAGAGTGAGAGATCTAGGTGGAAGGTGAGATGGTATGCACAAGCAGAACAGAAAGAATCTTCTAGAGTTCAGAAGAATCAGCATTCCAGTTCTGCTAGGAAGTAGTATTGTGGCAGGGCCTAACCATGGACCCTCATGGAGGAATGCTTATCTTGCTCACTGTGCAGAAGGAGAGTCCTAACATAGAACACTATATTTTGGGACAAAGTGCTGTCAGAATACTGGCAAGCGCAATTTTCTTACTCCTTTTAAAAGAAGTTATTCTCCTGTTAGTACAAGGTCAACCTCTGTGGCAGTTCTTGAACTCTTAGTGTCTGGACTCCTATAAGATGATATGTTGTGCATCACCTCTGGCCTATCATGACTATTATATGTAAATTGGCACATACCCACTATAAAAGATATTTTTGCTGTGCCACAAAGCAGACGCTGTTCTCTGAAACCATCTCTGGAGGGGTTTCTCCATGCTCTCAAGATCCCCACAGTCAATGCTGGAAAGGCAGGCCCCTCAGCATACAACTAGAATAAAATAAAATGTGGAGAGGTACTAGGGGCAAGAAGGACACATATGTGGAACAGGAAAGAATTGAGGGAGAGAATAAGGATCAGGGAATTTAACTAGTTTTGCTTCTTATGTACAAATGACCATTTATGGCGTTGCTTCCTTCTATCTCTGAAGTGCAAACATATCCCCAAATTTATAAATATGGGTGGGTAAAAACCACCCTAGGGTGTGAGAAAGGAAATGAGAAGAAATGCTATGTTCCAGTTTGCCAAGCTCAGAATTGCTAGCTGAGAGGCTAGTTCCCTTTTCTTCTATTATATTTTAAGTGTATTTTTATGAAAACTGTTGATGACACTGCTTCTATAGGGAAACACATTCTTGGAATTGGATCAATACAATCCATATGGAGACAAGACCCTTTTCTACTTTACTAACATTATCTGAAGCTTGTAGATTTAAAATAATAATAATAAAGTGAAAGAACACTGATTTGCTGAAGGTATTACAATCAAATTAAGCTAAAATTAGAATTCACACAAACCTTCATTCAGTGTGTAAGGCTTATTTTTCTATTGGACTTTAGGCAAACCTTTGCCTTGATAAGATTATTGGAGAGGAAAACAAGAAGTGACGGAACCAACCATCAGCACCCAACACCTTACCCACCACTTTCTCTTCCCTTACATTTCTGTTTCTCTCCCTATCTCTTTCTCCTTCCCATTCTTCTTCCTCCTTTTTTCCCTTCTTTTTTCCCTTTGCTTTTTGAGTTTTTGTATAGCACTTAGTATTTGGTTGCCTACTTCTAGTCTTTTCCTTTGTATTTTTCAGTTCTAGTTTTTATACCTGTCCTTCCTAGTAGAGGAAAAAAATGTTGTTATTACTCTCATAAAAAATTAAGTTCTTGACTCTTTATGGTTCTGTGACAAACATTGTAAAAAGGCAATTATGTGGATAGTTTCTGACCTCCAAAATAGACAAGCTATTGAGTTCCAGCTGTGGTTTTATAACATCCTTGTGATTCTTGACTTTTTTTTTCCTGTTTCTCAGACCCATTAAAAATCTGGGGATAACCACAAATTACCTCCCTCCAAAAATGTAAAAGTTACAAACTTACTCTATTTAAATACAACTTTGGAAGGTTCAAAAACTCCCTGATCCGTTCAGGAGTTTAAACCTCTAAAACCCTGCTGGTCATCTCAATAAATTTCACAGATGTCCCACAATTACAGACAGGAAGAGTGACTTGAAATATTCTTAAAAATAAAATAGATATATTTCATTTTATTAAGAAAAACAATATGCCATGTAATTGTCTTTTTGTATGGTTGGAGAGAAAAAAAGAGGAAGGAATATTATCAAATTATAAGTAGGTCATAATATTTCCCCAAAGAACATTTATTGAGTGCCTACTACTACTACTACTACTACACACACACACACACACACACACACACACACACACATATATATCCTTTAGTATTAATGGGGGATTGGTTCCCCAAACCCCCAGATACTAAAATCTAAAAATACCTAATACAAAGTAAATGTCATGTGAAGAGTTGTTATACTGCTTTGCTAGACAATAAAAAAAGTATGTACATATTCAGTACAGGTGCAATTTTTTTGGAATACTTTTGATCCATGGTTAATTGAATTCATGGATGTGGAATCTACATATGGATGGCTCACTGTATGCAAATATATATATATGTGTGTATATATTTTATAATTATATATATATAATTTTCACAACAACTATATCACATAGGAATTATTTCACTCAGATATTGAAATTGAAACAGAAAGATTAAAGATCTGACTCAGATAACCTTCTAATAAGTAGTAAATTAGAATTTTAACCCATATGTAACTCCAGTATCCAAAGGATGATTTCTTATTTATCTTTTCTACTCAATGCAAAACTTAGCACATAGGAGGTACTCATGATTGAACTAAATTGAGAAGAGTGAGGCATAGAACCCTGCAGTAGATCACTGGAAAGTAGAGACCAATCTCCCCCACCTGACCCCAACTTACCTCCCATTTCTCTGTACAGAGAAGAAAACATTTTAACATTGTAAGGATGAGGGAGAACGCTACAGACTTACAGAGGAATATCCTAATTTTACTTACTCATCAGAGAAATATGTCAACTCTAGAAATGTCAGGGTAACAGGTTTGAATATTCTACTTTTCATTTGAAAGGAATATACTATAAAGTCAAGACAATAGTAACTTGAGAAAATTGTTTTTGGTTTAGCAAGTCCTCTGAACATTAAAGGAGGCATTGTGACTGGAGCTCCGGAAATTTAAAGAACAATTTGAAACATGACTAGGAGAAAAATACAGCAATTTTAGTGTTAATACAGTTCTCAATTTTGATTTTAAAGGAAAAAGAATCACTGATTGAGGAAATTGTTCAAAATGTACATGCCATATTTTAACTGAGGCTAGCTAATGAAGGAAACTGAAATTTGAAGAGGATTGGTGAAGCAAGAAGAAACAATATTGGAATAGGGGCAACTCTGAGATAGAGACTGATTATAATTCCAAATAATATCTTTAGGGAGGTTAATAAACTACTAAATTAAAGAGAAACTATATTGAAAGTAAGTCTTAGAAGCCAGACAAGACAAGAGTGACAGAGATAGTGACTGAGTTTTCTTGATTGATAGGTTCACGATTTAAAATTAGCCCATCTTGAGTTTAGGTCAGGGCAAGATCCTGATACATAGCTTTTCAGTTTCTCCAAATCCTTTCCTAAAAACATAATGAACAACAAAAATAGCAAAAGTTCAACTCACCACATCCTCCCCCAAACCAAATGAAAAACATCCTCATAAGCCTCAGAACAGTGAGATAGTGCATTTTGCCCCACCCAAACCACAGATAATAGCAGGATCCATACAGGGCATGGGTTTAGCAGCTGTGCAGATGTTTTGGTGAGGAATGATCAAGAGTTCTGCTCCTGCAGAAATTTTGAACAAATCAGTATAAAGAGGCCACCTTGAGTGAAAATCTAAGCAAGTAAATATTGTGAGAATAATAGTTAAAAAACAAAGAAGGTTCCATGCTCCAATTTATGGGTGAATAACATGAAAAAGATCTTAACCATACACTAAGGATCCATGGAGATATCAGAAGGCAGTGGGATAGCTGAAATACTCAGAAATATCATCATGCATTGATCAGTATATGGACCTGTCTATTGTGTTAATACCAGAGGAGAGAGCTTTTAAGTAGTGTAAGGCTAGTACAGCACATCTGTTAGGGTTTGGATGTGAGGTGTCCCCCAAAAGCTCATGTGTAAGACAATACAAGAAAGTTTAGAGGAGAAGTTATTGGATTATGAAAGCCTTAACCCAGTCAGTGAATTAATCTCCTGATGGGACTGAGTGGTAACTGTCAGTGGGCAGGGTGTGTCTAATGGAGGTGGGTATTGGGGGCATGTATATTGGGGTATATATTTTGTATGTGGTGAGTGGAGTCTCTGTCTCTGCTTCTTATCATCATGTGAGCCACATCCCTCCACCACACTCTTCCACCTCACCTCAAGCCCCAGAGGAATGGAGCCATCTATCTATGGATTGTCACCTCTGAAATCATAAGCCCCCAAATAAACTTTTCCTATTCTTGTTCTATTGAGGTCTTTTAGTCACAGAAGCGAAAAAATGTGACTAAAACAACATCCCAATCTCCTGCCAGACAACCATTTCATAAAAGCACAGAACACCTGATTTTGTTTATATGTAATCTATAGAAAAGGATATGGTTAAACACCAAATCTACCACTACAGAAAAATGAACTAAATTATGAAACAATAACTATATATGTTACAAAATACATAATCAGAAACTTAGAGCTAAACTTAATAATAACAAAATTATCTAAAATAAATTAGGAAAACAATAGAAACTATTTAAAGCAGAATATAATCTAACCAGAAAACTCAGAACTGAGATGGCTAAATATCAACGGAAGATTGGTATAATTCAGAACTGGACTGAGTCATTGACCTGTGAGGGTGTCCCTTCCCACCCATACATGATGGTAAGATGGATTTCAAGGAGTAGGATATATTACAAATCTCTTCCTCTCTGAAGACCTCTGAACTCCAATTTTCTCTAACTTCTTGAATTGTTCTCAAATAATCAAATAACTTAATAATAAAGGTGATGGCCCAAGAAGAAATGCAATTGGTCAATATATATATATATATATATATATATGAAAAAATGTTCAACATCTCTAGCAATTAGAGAAATACAAATTAAAACTACACTGGGATTTTATGTCACTCAAGTCAGAATGGCAATTATCAAGAATACAAATAATAATAAATATTGTCAAGGACGTGGGGAAAAAGACACATTCATACATTGCTGGTGGGACTGCAAATTGATACAACCACTCTGGAAAGCAGTATGGACATTGTTCAGGAAAATTCGAATGGAACCACCATTTGACCCAATTATCCCACCCTTCAGTATATACCCAAAGGACTTAAAACTCAGCATGCTGTGGTGCCAAGGCCACGTCATTTTTTATAGCAGCTCAACTTACACTAGCTAAGCTGTGGAACCAACCTAGGTCCCCTTAAACAGATGAATGGATAAAGAAAATTTGGAATGTACACAAAATGGAATATTACTCAGCCATAAAGAAGAGTGGAATTATAGCATTTGCCAGTAAATGGGTGGGACTGAAGATGATCATGCTAAGTGAAATAAGCCAATTTCTGAAAACCAAAGGCCAGATGTTTTCTCTAAAATGTGGATACTAAACACAATAAGGGGTAGGGGGAGGAAAGAATAGAAGTACTTTGGATTAGACAAAGGGGAATGAAGGTAAGGGAGTGGGGATGGGAATAGGGAAGACAGAAGAATGAATCAGATATTGCTTTCCTTTGTTCATATATGAAAACACTACTGGAGTAACTCTGCACTGTGTACAAACATAAGAGTGGAAAGTTATACTTCAGGTATGCATAATATATCAAAATACCTTCTACTGTCATGTATAACTAAAAAAACCCAAAAATTAAAAAAAAATAAAGGTGATGACACATACCAGGTATACATTCTATATGCCTGCAAGCCAGGCTTCTCATGGAGATGCCATAATGGGTGTGGCTCTAGAGAAGAAACCTCTCCTGTTCATGGCCTGGGATGGAGAGGACTGGGGATGCAATGGGGAGCAGCCCGACCTGCATCTTGGCGCTGGGCTAGGGGAGCACTACTCAGACCCTCTGTACTTATGGGCTCTATCTCACATCATATCAAATATACTAAAAGGCAAACATTTCTCGCAGAAAGTACCATTTCCATCTAACCAAATGAGGGCTTAGCTGCAATTGTCCACTGTACTTAAGACACTGTCCTTTATATGCATTTATTTTAGTACTTGTTAATTTTAGTTTTTATTTTTGTATTATGAGTGTAATAATTTTTTTTTTACGTATCAAACCATTTTTTATGAAACTACTCTGCCTATATTGCCTAATGCAAAGGACAGGAAGATTCTGCAGCTCATACTTGGGTTCTGCTCTACTACACAGTGCCACCATATTTTTAGTTATTATTATGTATGGATAGGAGCCCCCTAACTCTACTGGACATGGCAATACTATATGTGATGCTAAAGCAAATAAAGTCCTAGTTAGAAGGGCTTTGCCTAACAGAGCAGATCTGCAGGCTTATGTATGCCCAATCCAGAATAAACCCTATGGAGAGGAAACAAAATCATTCTTGTGTTTATGATACAGAGATAGGAATCAGAGTTATTTAGTTTTGAGATTAGTGTATATTGTATATCCAGTTGTTGAAATGACTCAAATCGATTACTCTTAGTTTATGGAATTAATTTAAAATTTTACCAATAGCAATAATGTTCTGGTGAATCTTGGAGAATTGGACTCATTTATCAGCTCTGCCACTAGCAACTGAGTCATTTAAGAAAATTATTCTACCTTTTTGAAACCTCAGTTTTCTCATCATAAGTATGTGTATACCTACCTCATAGGATTGTGAAGACATGATATAATAAGACATAAAAAAATCACTAAGAACAAAGCTTGGCATATATTAATCTCTTTGTAAATTTTAGTTATTATTACTATTAGTATCATTTCTGGGGCCCACAAAAGTGGTGAGCACCAACTCAAAATATCCAACTAGTCTTTAATATAACCATGCCAAAAGAATGGCATCCCTCCCTAATATTAGAGAGGAAATTACGTATACATTAATATGGTTTGAACTACTTTTGATAATAGGTGTGATCTTTGCTCCAAAACAGGAGTTACACACTCTAGTCTACAACCTAGTTTTGTATGTCCTATAGGTTAAAAAACTGTTCTTACACTTTTAAATAGTTGGGGAGGAAATCTGAAGATTTTCGAGGTGATAAATCTTTGCATAAGACTATGGGGATATAGGATATAAGTTATATTAAAAGTTGAAATTTCTTCACTGAAGAAACAGTATTTCTATAAGAAATCAGAATTTATAGAGTAATGATTAAGCTTTCAGGAGCCATATTGCTCCATGAGCCTCCATTTTCTTATTTGAAAATAGGAATATCAAGAACACCCTCCTTGGAGGAATTTTGTGACCAAATATGTTTCTGTTGTTTTTATGCTTGCAGAGTGCTTAGCATAGTTGTTGATAGGCCTCAGTAAGTGTTCACTGCTGCGTTACTATGACTACAGTGATCTCTTGAGACAGATATAGAGGTCACATCTGTTCCTCACCCTGACTTCTTGTGGGTATTTTTTAAGATTTTTTTTTTAGTTGTTGATGGACTTTTATTCATTTATTTATATGTGGTGCTGAGGTTCAAACCCAGTGCCTCACACATGCTAGGCAAGCACTCTACCACTGAGCCACAACCCCAGTCCCTGTAGGTATTTGTGTAATGGGTTTTCACCATTATCAAATGTCACCCACTTACAGGTGAGAGTGGCTTTTCCTTCTCTACCACTTCACCCTCTGGATGTGAAAGACCCCACCCTTCTTCAGGTATTTTTATGATGAAGAGTTATACAGTGGGAGCCCTGCTCCTTCTAGAATACTGGTGGGCATCTTTTGTTAGATTTTTGACTGCCTTCCTGGCTCTTCATCATAATTTGGTGTCTGATGTATTAGTATTATTATTGTTACTTGTTCTGGAGCTCAGAGTTCACTACTGTTCCACCCCATCCCCAGGCACCCAGAATCATAGCCTGAACTTCCCTTATGTAGAGATCAGAAAAGAGGCTGGGTCATGAAGAGGAATAAATAAGCTTTTAGATTCAGGAGAATCTGAGTTCAAATTCCAGTATCAGAACTTCCTGGTTTTAAGACTTGATCCATTACAAGACCTCATTGTGAAGCACTTTTATCAGTAGTAAAATAGATAAGATAATGCCCATCTCATTTGAGTTTAGAGAAGATGAAATAGAATAATGTATATGCTTGGCCTGAAGTAAATTTCTCCAGTTGTTGGTTTTTACTTATATATATTTTTTTGTATTTAAATTTACATGTGTTTGGAGTTGTGCTTTTCCTTCCTTTTACAATTTTAAAGTTTGAAACAGAGATACACATAACAGTGATTTCAAATTTGTTTTCCTGCTATATTTGAATAACAGAGATAATTTTCTAGGTAATAATGTTTCACTGTAATATAGGTGAGAATCTGTTTTCTCATTTTTTACTACTCCTTAGGCAACCACTTTCCTTACAATCATTTGTTTCTATGTACTTGACCTTGGCTTATGTCCTGATGTTATTACTTAACATAACCATTAATTTGTTTGATTACCTTTAATTAAGTTGAATTGGCATCTGAACATGGAGATGCCCTTGTTTCTTGGAGGGTCAAGTCTTTCCTTTGCTGATTGTGACAATTTAGTCAACTCATTGTGCCCTTTGTAAGTAGTGTGTACTTTTGTTTCCATACTTCACTTAGAGGAAATATCAATTAAAACTATGCTTTAGGGAAATGAGCATTTTAATAATAATATGGGTTTTTAATAATACAAATTATTGTTTTCCAATTAATAAGAAGCTCATTTATCTTGTAGCATTCAACTAAATTTTGTGTTTAAGAAACCTGCATGCTAGATATGTTCCACAAGCTTCTATGTAGGTCTGCACATTCCTACACCATAGCTATATGATTTATAATTAATTAAACAATGTCTTCCTGATAGTGCCTTAGGCCCTTGGTTAAGTCAATCATTTCTCACTATGGTTTATATGAAATAAAAATGGGTTCAGTTATATCACTTTGAATTCTAGCACTATTTCAATTTCCCCCAGTGGTCAAATAGCAGGAATAGCAAGGTGGGGGCCTATTGGAGAAGGGAGAGACGGGTGAATCCAGAAGAGAAATGGTAGGAACACATATACATACTCAATATTGAGAGAGGATAAAGGAGAGTCTTTATTCTTTAAAGTTTCCAAATTCTGAACCCTTTTATCCTCCAGGTTGGATCAACTGGCTTTTCTGTGGTCTGGGCCCTTTCTCAAAGGTAGTGAAATTCTGTTTTCAGAGAAACAGGAGGCATTTTGTAATCTAAAGCCTAAAGGAGAGGGAGATGGGGTCCAGAAGCTTAGTGTGAGCCCAGAAATTGTCAGGAGCAATGCACAATTAAAAGAACTTCTGTGAATAGCCAGCATGGTAGCACATGCCTGCATTCCTAGCTACTCAGGAGGCTGAAACAGGAGGATTGCAAGTTGGAATCCAGCCTTGGCAACTTATCAAGACCCTGTCTTGAACTAAAAAGGGCTGGGAGTGTAGTTCATTGGTAGAGTGCTTGACTGGCATTTGTGAGGCCCTGAATTCAATCCCTAGTACTACAAAAACTTCCTATGGATATGGCTACATATAGTATGTGGTCATCAGGTGGGGAGGCCTTTGCAGCTCTGTGTTCCTGGGTCACTTGTGGGAATGAGATAACATGTCTACCAAGCATGCTCCCACATATCACATGAGGGAAAACCTTGAGAAGTTTTAAGTTTCCCTTGCAGGTTCTCCTTTGATTCCACTGGTCTCTAGGACCTGTGGCACCCTATCATGCTCACTGGGAAACACCCTAGAGACTCATTATCACCAGGAATCACTGACTACCTTGTAATCATGTGACCAAGATTTAGTGAGAACTTGCAATATGTCAGGTTCTTGATCTGGAGTTAGACTTTTTAAAGGGGAGAACAAAACTCCTTTTCTTTATAAATCTTAATTTTAGTGGTTGAGGAGAGGGCCACCATAAGCCAACAAACAAAATACTCAGAATATCAGAGAGTGATGAATACAATGGAGAAAATCAAAGCAGTGAAAGTGGATAGAGAGTGCTGGGGGTGGGAGCTGTACTGTTAAATAGGGTGTTCACTGAGAAGGGAACAGTTGAGGACAAAATCAAAGACTGGTACAGAGAAAATCACGTGATTATCTCAGGAAGAAACATCAGTGGCAGAGGGAATAGCCTGTGCAAAGTCCCCTAGACCTGCATACCCTGCATTTTTTGGGAACAGCAAGACAAATGAGACTGAAGCTAAATGAGGAAAGAGGGGACTGGGAGTGGATGAGGTATCTGAGGATCATACAGACCTTACAGACCTGTTAAAGGACTGGCCTTGCCCTGAGTGAGATGAGGAGCCATTGGAGGGTTTTGGACTGAGGAGTGACATGATCTGGCTCTGTTTAATAGAGGTAAGAACAAAAGTGGTGATATTAGATGGGGGGCTACTGCAAAGGCAAGATGACTTGGAGTATGGTGGCTCCAAAGGAGACGATGAGAAGTTACTTGGTTCTGTTTATATTTGAAGGCAGAGTCACCAGTGTTTGCTGATAGATTAGTTGTCATCAATCTATCAAATATGGTTCCAAGGCTTTTAACCTAAACAACCAAAGGGATGAGTTTTTTTTGTTTTGTTTTGTTTTTATTACTGGGATGGGGAAATGAGGAAAGACCATATTTGGGGAAGATCATATATTTGCTTTAGGGTACATTAATTTGAGATGCTTATTATATATGCAGATATTGAGTGGGTAGTTGAATTTGTAATTCTGGTGCTCAAGGGAGAAGCCTATACTATAAGCATAAATTAGGGAGTCATAAGCTAACAGATGGTATTTAAAAACCACATGATGGAAAAAATTCTTGCTCTCCTGATCCTGATATTCTAGAGAGACTTTGGGGCATAGTAGAGCACTCTTACATATCAGACTGGACATAACCAGGTAAGGGCACCCCTTTGACATCAATACTGCCTACATATAAATACTTTAATAAAATTCAAGTACTTCCTATGAGGAATTCTCATTGATAATCATGTAATTCATTGGAATTTCAGTTTCATTAAGGCTGATCCAAATGTTTCAGGCGCTAAACAAAAGCAATGGTGAGTAAGATTAGAGCAGAGAACAGAAACTTTTTGCAGTTATAACTTAGCAGCTTGTGTGGATTCCAGAAAGAAGTGGTGGGAAATGTAGAAAGTTCTGTGAGCCCAATGTGAACCAGAGTGGGGGTATGTACTGTTGCCCATAATAGTAGTTTTCTGAGATGTGGGACCCATGAGAAGTAGTTCTCAGAACATTAGCTGCAACAGCAAATAAGAGGGGAAGCGCTGGTTTGTGACAAAACTGACCCAGACTCTTCCCACTGCAAAGAACCAGCATAATGCACTTGAGTAAGGTTTTCAAAAAATATGACTACTTTTTAAATTTGACCATAATATTAAGAAGCAGGCTCACAGTAAATGGTAGCATGGACTTGAAGGTGTGGTTAGCCTTTTAGTTGGTCTTAGAATAACATTTGTAAACTTGTAAAATAGCTACAGCCAAGGCCAATGAAAAGTCAATGAGCTATCCTGCTTGCCTTAAAGGGAGAATAATTACTATTTTGTTAGGACTATTTGGGCTTATGTTATGAAGCTACATGACATTTTGAAGTCAAAAGGCAATTTTAAGAAATGGACTTTTAAAAAATTATTTGTTCTAATTAGTTATATATGGCAGTAGAATGCATTTTGACATATCATACATAAATGGAGTATAACTTCTTATTCTTCTGGTTGTACATGTTGTAGAATCACATTGGTCATGTAATCATATATGTACCTAGGTTAATAATGTCCAATTCATTCTACTATCCTTCCTACCCCCATATCCCCTCCTCTCCCTTTACTTCCCTCTGCCTAATCCAAAGTACCTCTATTTTTACTTAAATGCTACCCGCTTATTGTGAATTAGCATCTGCATATAAGAAAAAACATTCAGCCTTTGGTTTTTTGGGACTGGCTTATTTCACTTGGCATGATATTCTCCAGCTCTATCCATTTACCTGCAAATACCATGATTTCATTCTTCTTTAAGGCTGAGTAAGACTCTATTGTGTATATATATCACATTTTTTATCCAAAAATCTGTTGAAGGGCATCTAGGTTGGTTCCATAGTTTGAGCTGCTATAAACATTGATGTGACTGTATCACTGTAGTATGATGATTTTTAAGTCCTTTGGGTATAGACCAAGGAGTGGGATAGCTGGGTCCAAATGGTAATTCCATTGCAAGTTTTCTAAGGAATCTCCATACTGCTTTCCACAGTGGTTGCACCAATTTGCTGTCCTACCAACAATGTATGCCTTTTTCTCCACATCCTTGCCAACATTTAATGTTGTTTGTGTTCTTGATAGTTGCTATTCTGACTGGAGTGAGATGAAATCTTAGAGTAATTTTGATTTGCATTTCCCTAATTGCTAGAGATGTTGAACATTTTTTCATACATTCACTGATCGATTGATTCCTTCTTCTGTGAAGTGTCTGATCATTTCCTTGACTCATTCATTGATTAGGTTTTTTTTTTTTGGTGCTGAGTTTTATGAGTTCTTTATAAATCCTGGAGATTAATGCTGTATCTGTGCATGTGGTAAAGATTTTTTTCCCATTCTGTAGTCTCTTCATGTTCTTGATTTCCTTTGCTAAGAAGAAGCTTTTCAGTTTGAATCCATCCATTTATTCATTCTTGGTATTATTTCTTGTGCTTTAGGAATCTTGCTAAGGAAGTCAATTCCTAAGCTGACACGTGAGGACTGGGGCCTACTCTCTCTTCTAGTAGGCTCAGGGTCCCTTTTTTGATAATGGTATGATGCCCTGGATTCAGATTCATTGGTGTCTTTAGAAGACTTGACTAAAAAAATTCCTACAACAGTTCACAATTGTCATAGTTTATTTTGTGCTGCTGTAATAGAATACATGAGACTGGATAACTTATGAAGAACAGAAATGTATTTATTATAGTTCTGGAAGCTTGAAACTTCAAGATCAGTGAGAGCTGGCATCTGGTGAGAGTCTTCTCATTCTGTCAACCAATGAATGCCACAGGCAGAAGGGAAAAGGACAGATAGAGGGTGAGAGAAAGAGCAAAAGAGAAAGAAGTGGTTTGGACTTGGGATTTTTGTATATATATATATATATATATATATATATATATATATATATATATATTTTTTTTTTTTTTTTAACTAGAAAACCCAGGGGTACTTTCCCACCAAGCTATGTCCTCAGCCCTTTTTATTTTTTATTTTGAGACAGGATCTTGCTAATTTGCCTAGGTCTTGCAAAGTTGCTGGGGCTGGCCTCGAACTTGTCATCCTCCTGCTTTACCCTTCCAAGTTGCCAGGATTACAGGCTTGTGCCACCATACCCAGCCCCAATGACTTTTTACAAGTTTTTGTTTGTTTGTTTGTTTATCGTATGTTTCCCTCCACTGGGATGCAGAGCCCAAAACAACATGAATTTGCCCTGCTTATTGCTATTTCCCTAGCGTTCAGGATAGTGCCTGGAACATAGTATATAGTTCACAAATATTTGCTGAACAGACGATTAAATGAATCCCTTTGTTTTAGTTAGTGAAAGTCAAGTAACCTTGTACATTATTTTATCTTTCCTTTTAAAATGCTCTTATGCTTCTTATACCTAAAATAAATATTGCCTTTTCTGCCTCTTTTCCAAAAAGTGCTTATAGTGCTGCATCATGTACAGTCCATAGAGCTGCATAATGAACAGCTAAAGTAAAAAAAGGAACATTGTAAACCCTGTGGAGTCTTATAAGAACCTTGTATGGCCAATTCTTTTAAGAGAGATGTGTATAGTTCCATAATCTTCTATTTAATTTGTTTTTATATCAGAAGACACAATGCATCCAGTTTTTACATGGAAAAACATCCTTTATTGGTTTCTGTATAAGTGTGTCCTCAGAAGCCTGCATCTGCCTCCTTCCCAGCTCCACTGCTGTTGCTTAGATTCTTCTTCCTGCTCCCCTCCCACACCTGAGAAAAGGAAGAAGGGAAAGGTAGAGAAGGGCAAGCAAGCCACAGTAGATTAAGGAAAGATTATAGAAATTTAATTTAAGATGCATTATTTTCTCTTTCTACAGAGTTATTTGCTAATATTTTTATAAAGACTTGGTCGATATGCCAGAAAAAAAAAAGTAATTATTTAGACAATCCCAGTGACCATGCCTTCGACTTTTCTTTCATCAGATATCAATGAAAGACTCATTCAACTTATCTGGCACGAGCTCCTTTTAATAAAACCCGTGTCAGTAGGTTTCAAACCTTTCATCACTTGGAGCTTACATATTGATTTCTTTATATTGTTCTTGACCCTTAATTTGAAAACGAGCATTAGCTTTTAGCATGCTGGGGTTTTCTTTCTTTTCCTTTCTTAAAGAGTTTGATCATTTTCTGTATTTTGCCATTTGGATAGTCTTCCTAACTTCTAAGATTTATAATGCTTTACTATTTTCCCTAGTCTTCCCCAGCCCCTTCCTATACTATCCTTTTAAAAACTTTTAAAAATATAATCTACCTCTTCCAAAAGTTTAGCAGAGCATACTTGATAAAGGAGAAAACAGCTCAAGTGACATTTTTTATTCTAATTTGTTATATATGACAGCAGAATGCATTACAATTTTTATTACACATATAGAACACATTTTTTCATATCTCTGGTTGTGTATAAAGTATATTCACACCATTTGTGTCTTCATACATGTATTTAGGATAATGATGTCCATCTCATTCCACCACTTTTTCTACCCCCCATGCCCTCTCCCTTCCCCTCCCACCCCTCTGCCCTATCTAGAGTTCATATATTCCTCCCATGCTCCCTCTCCCTACCCCACTATGGATCAGCCTCCTTATATCAGAGAAAACATTTGGCATTGGTTTTGGGGGGTTGGAGAACTTCACTTGGCATTATATTCTCCAACTCCATCTATTTACCTGAAAATGCCATGATTTCATTCTCTTTTTAATGCTGAGTAATATTCCATTGTATATCTATACCACATTTTCTCTATCCACCTATCTACTGAGGGGCATCTAGGTTGGTTCTATAGTTTAGCTGTTGTGAATTGTGCTGCTACAAATATTGATGTGACTCTGACCCTATAGTATGCTGTTTTTAAGTCTTTGGGTATAGACCAAGAAGTGGGATAGCTGGGTCAAATGGTGGTTCCATGCCCAGCTTTCCAAGGAATCTTCATACTGCTTTCTATATTGGCTGTACCAATTTGCAGTCCCACCAGCAGTGTATGAATGTGCCTTTTTCCCCACATCCTCACCAACATTTAATGTTGTTTGTATTCTTAATAGCTGCCATTCTGACTGAAGTGAGATAAAAATCTTAGAGTAGTTTTGATTTGCATTTCTCTAATTGCTAGAGATGTTGAACATTTTTTTTTCATATATTTTTTGATTGATTATATATCATCTTCTGAGAGGTGTCTGTTCAATTTGTTGGCCCATTTGTTGATTGGGCTATTTTTTTTTTTTGGTGTTTGGCTTTTTGAATTCTTTATATACTCTAGAGATTAGTGCTCTATCTGATGTACATGTGGTAAAAATTTGCTCCCAAGATGTAGGCTCTCTATTCGCCTCACTAATGTTTCTTTTGCTGAGAAGAAGCTTTTTAGTTTGAATACATCCCATTTATTGATTCTTGATTTTAATTCTGTTACTATAGGAGTCTTATTAAGGAAGTTGAGTCCTAATCTTACATGATGGAGATTAGGGCCTACTTTTTCTTCTAATAGGCGCAAGGTCTCCGGTTTAATTCCTAGGTCCTTGATCCACCTTGAGTTGAGTTTTGTGTGTGGTGAGAGAGAGTGGCTTAATTTCATTTTGTTGCATATGGATTTCCAGTTTTCCCAGCATCATTTGTTGAAGAGGCTCTCTTTTCTTCAATGTATGTTTTTGGCACCTTTGTCTAGTATGAGATAACTGTATTTATATGGGTTTGTCTCTGTGTCTTTTATTCTGTACCATTGGTCTACCAGTCTGTTTTGGTGCCAATACCATGGTGTTTTTGTTACTATTGCTCTGTAGTATAGTTTAAGTTCAGGTATAGTGATGCCACCAGCTTTACTCTTCCTGCTAAGGATTGCTTTAGCTATTCTGGGTCTCTTATTTTTCCAGATGAATTTCATGATTGTTTTTTCTATTTCTATGAGGAATGTCATTGGGATTTTGATTGGAATTGCATTAAATCTGTATAGTGCTTTTGTTAGTGTGGTCATTTTGACAATATTAATTCTGCCTATCCAAGAACAAGGGAGATCTTTCCATTTTCTAAGGTCTCCTTTAATCTCTTTCTTTAGCATTCTGTAGTTTTCATTGTAGAGGTCTTTTACCTCTTTTGTCAAGTTGATACTCAAGGGTGTTGATTTTGTATTCTGCTACTTTGCTGAATTCATTTACAAGTTTTCTTGTGGAATTTTTTGGGTCTTCTAGGTATAGAATCATATCGTCGGCAAATAGTGCTAATTTGAGTTCTTCTTTTCTTATGTGTATCCCTTTAATTTCTATCTAATTTCTCTGGCCAGTGATTCAAGAACTATGTTAAATAGAAGTGAAAGAGGGGATCCCTTTCTTGCTCCAGTTTTTAGAGAGAATGCTTTCAATTTTTCTCGATTTAGTGTGAAGTTGGCCTGAGACTTAGAATAGATAGCTTTTATGATGTTGAGATATGTTCCTGTTATCCCTAGTTTTTCCAGTGTTTTGAACATGTATTGGTGCTCTATTTAGTCAAATACTTTTTTGCATCTATTAATATAATCATATGATTCTTATCTTTAAGTCTATTGATGTGATGAATTACATTTATTGATTTCAGTATGTTGAACCAGCCTTGCATCTCTGCAATGAACCCCACTTGATCGTGGTGCACTATCATTTGGATATGTTTTTATATTCAATTTGCCAGAATTTTATTGAGAATTTTTGCATCTATGTCATTGGAGATATTGGTCTGAAGTTTTCTTTCTTTGGTGTGTCTTTGCCTGGTTTAGGAATCAGAGTGATATTGGCCTCATAGAATAAGTTTGGATGTGCTCCCTTTTTTTCTATTTCACAAAATAATTTGTAGAGTATAGTTATTAGTTCTTTTTTATAGATCTTGTAGAACTCAGTTGTGCATCCATCTGGTCCTGGGTTTTTCTTGGTTGGTAGGCTGCTGATGGTGTCTTCTATTGCATTGCTTGAAACTGATCTGATTAATTTGTGTACATCATCCTGATACAATTTGGGCAACTCATATGACTCTAAAAACTTGTCGATGCCTTTGACATTCTCTATTTTACTGGAGTGCAATTTTCAAAATAATTTCTAATTATCTTTATATTTCTGTAGTGTCTGTTGTGGTGTTTCTGTAGTGTCTGTTTGAAATTTCCTTTTTCATGGTGTATGTTAATGATTTGAGTTTTCTCTCTCCTTCTCTTTTTACCATGGCTAAGGGTTGGTCAATTTTATTTATTTATTTTTTTTGAAGAATTAACTTTTTTTTAAAAAAAAATTAGTTGTAGATAGACATAATACCTTTAAAATATATATATATATATATATATATATATATATATATATATATAATTTTTATGTGGTACTGTGCTAAGGATCAAACCCTGTGCCTCATACATGCCAGGCAAGCACTTTGCCATGGAGTCACAATCCCAGCTTCAAGAAGAACCAACATTTTGTTTTTTCAATTTTTTCAGTTGTTTCTTTTCTTTTCATTTCATTGATTTCAGCTCTGATTTTAATTATTTCCTGTCTTCTACTTCTTTCCATGCTGATCTGTTCTTCTTTTTTTAGGACTTTGAGATGTAATATTAGGTCATTTATTTGTTGACTTCTTCTTTTACAGAATGAACTCCATGCAATGAACTTTCCTCTTAGTACTGCTTTCATAGTGTCCCAGAAATTGTGATATGTTGTATCAGTGTTCTCATTTACCTCTAATAATTTTTAAATCTCCTCCTTGATGTCTTTTGCAACCCATTGTTCATTCGGTAGCATGTTATTTAGTCTCTAGATATTGAAGTAGTTTTTATTTTTTAATTTATTATTGATTTCTAATTTCATTCCATTGTGATCTGATAGAATGCAGGGTAGTATGTCTACATTTTTGTATTTGTTAAGAGTTGCTTTGTGGCACAATATATGGTCTATTTTAGAGACATAGGTGCTCCTGAGAAGAAAGTATATTTGCTCATTGAAGGATGAAATATTCTATATATGTCTATTAAGTCTAAGTTATTGATTATATTATTCAGTTCTCCAGTTTCTTTGTTTAACTTTTGTTTGGAAGATCTACCCAGTGGTAAAAGAGGTATGTTAAAGTCACCCAGAATTATTGTGTTGTGGTCAATTTGACTCTTGAACTTGAGAAGAGTTTGTTTGATGAACATAGATGCTCCATTGTTTGGGGCATATATATTTATAATTGTTAAGTCTTGTTGGTGTATGGTTCTCTTGAGCAGTATGAAATGTCCTTCTCTATCCCTTTTGATTAACTTTAGCTTAAAGTCTACTTTATTTGATATGAAGATGGAAACACGTGTTGCTTCTGCAGTCCAAGTGAGTGGGATAATTTTTCCCAACCTTTCATCTTCAGTCTGTGTGTGTCTTTACCTATGAGACGAGTCTCTTGGAGTCAGCATATTATTGGGTATTTTTTTTTTTTGATCCCATTCAGAGCCTGTGTCTTTTGATTGGTGAGTTTAGGCCATTAACATTCAGGGTTATTGTTGAGACATGATTTGTATTCCCAGCCATTTTTGTTTATTTTTTTAATTTAACTTGACTTAGTTTCACCTCTGATTAGATTTTCCTTTAGTGTAGTACCTCTCTCTGCTGATTTTCATTGTTGTTTTTCATTTCCTCTTCATAGAATATTTTGCCAGGGATGTTCTGTAGTGCAGGTTTTCTAGTTGTAAATTCTTTTAACTTTTGTTTATCATGGAAGATTTTTATTTCATCATCAAATCTAAAGCTTAATTTTGCTGGATGTAACATTGTTGGTTGGCATCCATTTTCTTTCAGGGCTTGATATATGTTGTTCCAGGATCTTCTAGCTTTCAGGGTCTGGGTTGAAAAATTTGCACATAACCTAATTAGTTTCCCCCTGTACATAATCTGATTCCTTTCTCTCATGGCTTTTAATATTCTCTTCTTATTCTGTATGTTAGGCATTTTCATTATAATGTGCCTTCATGTGGATCTGTTTTGGTTTTGTACATTTGGTGTCCTGTAAGCCTCTTGAATTTGGTTTTCCAATTTGTTCCTCATGTTTGGAAATTTTTTTGATATTATTTCATTGAATAGATTGTTCATTCCTTCAGTTTGGAACTCTATGCCTTCCTCTATCCTGATAACTCTTAAATTTGGTCTTTTTATTCTATCCCATATTTCTTGAATGTCCTGCTCATGATTTTCTACCATTTTCACTGTATAGTCTACATTCTTTTTAAGATTATATATTTTGTCTTCATTGTCTGAGGTCTTGTTTTCCAAGTCTTCTAATCTGTTGGTGATGCTTTCAATTGAACTTTTATTTTTTTAAAATTTTTTTTTAGTTGTTGATAGACTTTTACTTATTTATATGCAGTGCTGAGAATTGAACCCAGTGCCTCACACATGCCAGGCAAGTGTGCTACCACTGAGCCACAGCCCCAACCCCTCAATTGAACTTTTAATTTGGTTTATTGTTTCTTTCATTTCAAGGATTTCTGTTTGGTTTTTCTTTAGAACCTCTATCTTCCTATTGAAGTAATCTTTTGCTTCCTGTATTTGCTTATGTAGTTCTTTGTGAAAATGATCTTCTGCTGCCTATATTTGCTCTCTTATATCAACCTTTAATTCACAGGACATTTTAGTTATGTACATCCTGAACTCCTTATCTGTAATTTCATCTGCTGTGCTGTCCATGGATTCTAATAATGTGGTTTCTTGATTTCTTTCTTCCCTTGTCTTTTCATGTTGCTTGTGTGTCTTCCTTTCTAGCTCTGTGGATCTGAGGTGTTACCGTTTTTACCCTATAGGCTTATAGTGTCCCTGTAGAGATCCAATACCTCTCCTTTGAGGGGAAGGACAATGTTAACAGATTCCAATATAAACAAAATACCACCTAAAAACAAATCATTGTTATTAGGACATTCACAATTTTGGCAACAATGTACAGAAATGGTGAATTCAGTTATTATCTACAATAAAATCAGTAGGTTTGTAAAAGGATTTACAGTTTCTGATGGTAGACAAAGAACCGGGGGTGAGGTGTAGGAAGATATGCTGAGGAGGTATGAGATGAGGATATAAAGTCATTATATCTTAGAAAGTTTAAAAGAGAAATGTAAAGAAGAAGGTATTTCCTCCCTCAGAATGGTGGGGATTACCAGGGTGCTGTGGGGGTTACCCATAGGTGCTATACCCCACTTCCAGGTGCCCTGCAGGTTTTGGGTGGGCTATAGCACCTGTGGGTCCCACTGGGAGACTGCTCCTCAAGGATCTCCTTTTGGGGTCTGTTCCTGTGATGTGGGTGCCAGGTCTTATCTCCTTATCTTGCCTGTAGACCTCACAATTCCTGCCCTCTAAATTAGTCTGTAAAGTGTATCTCCCTCACTTTCACCCTTTCTACTTTCTAATCAGGAACCTTTCTCTCTGGGGGTCTTGTGTGTTGCACTCCGGTGGCTGCACACCTGTCACGGAGGGCTGTTTTGAACTGGGCAGTAACTCTGCCAAGTTAACAGCTGCTGGGGATTAGGGGGAATTAGAAAACTATGGGTACCTGCTATCTAGTATTCAAAACTGGTATTATCCCAACAAAAGATGGTGATGGAGGTAGCTGCTTTCAGCAATGAGGTTTTGGGTTGGGTGGGGGGAGCTAGGTGATGGTGTTGTGGGATGCATTAAAAAAATGAGCTCTGTGGTGTGCAGTATTGCAGCTGCCCGCTTTCTTCAGAGCCTGTGATGTCCCCAGGTGCAGGCAGGTTACCACGAGTAAGGGACTATGGCAGTAGCTGCCAATTCCCAAGATGGAGGTAACTGGAGGAGCCCCACATTGATAGATGGGGATCCACATGGGAGTAGGGGTCTGAGTTCCTGCGCATGGGTAGTGGCTGAGTGTCCTTTGTGGGATCGGCATTTGAGAATTCTGCTGCATTGCTGATGCCAGTGATCCTGCTAAGTCATCCACAAGAACTGCATGGGCGAGTAGTCAGTAGTCTGGAGTCTAATGCTGAGGCCTGGGGCCCTGCGCAGCATGGAGGTCGTGATTCCTACACTGGATCAGCTGAGGAGGGGTCTTCAATCACTCTCAGCAAAGCAGTATTCCCACTAGTTGAGACCAGGGTCACAGAGCGACAGACATAGAATGCTGCCTCCCTCTGGCCTGTCATCTTGGATTCCCCCTCAAGTGACATTTTTAATGCTCAGAGTTCTCTTGATGCTTTAAGAGTTCTAATTTCTTTTTATGCAAAAAAAAATTAGGTGTCTTTTTATTTAACAATAGTAAATAAATACTTTTGGAGGAAATTTTATCATGTATAGTATAAAATACCTATGTTCAATCCCAGTTTTTTCTTTTAAGCATTGCTGTGCAATTTCATCTCCCTACTCCTTATCTATGAGATTAATGCTGAGTGCTCATGGAATGTTCATTATGTATGAAAAACTAAGATAAGCACTGTACTTGCCCTGTCTCATTTGAGCCTTACCATAGCCCCATGAGATAGGCTTAAACTTATTTTTCATATGAAAAAGCAGACTCAGAGAGAGAATCCTAACCACCATAATGGAGTAGTACTTGGCAGGGCTGAAATTGTCTGTCTCAGGAGTTGATACTCTTAACAGTATAATATAATGCTTCTTTATGACTCATACCTTGGATAATGATCACTTTCCAAGTCTATTATTTCTTCAGTTTTCAGTCCTGTCTTCACTATAGTTGTTTATACTTTTGCTAAGGCATCAAAACTGGTGGTTCAGGGCACAGACTTTGAGCCAGAGAAAGTGGACCCAAATCTAGGGCATCAACACAAGGTATATAATCTTGAGTATATTTAGCTTTTTAAGTCTCAAATTCCTAATCTGAAAGTGGGAATAATAGTTACCTATTTACAGGTTGTAATGCTTAAATCAATAAATGTAGAGTGTTTATCTCTGAGATAGGGGAAGTGCCAATAATAGCACACAATTACTGAATGCTTTACTCTGTTACAAAGTGCCAGGTATCATGCTAAATTCTGTTATATAGAAGTGATTAAAGTAGAATCTTTTCTCTACAGTGTTCAAGTTTAGTGGTGGGTCATAAAAATAGTGCACATGATGGGGGATGTCCGTGCTTAAGAATGCATTTCAGATGGTTAATCTAAGGTTGCTATATGTAGAGAGAGAGAATCTTTTATGAGTGGTGATGGGAGCATCTGTAGGAAAACTGTAGATATCTCAATCTTTCCCACCGGGTGGTTCATTTCACAAGGCAGCCTCCATAATCCTTATGATCCCAGCCTCTTTTTTAGAATCAGGAACTTTTGATGTCTGTTTCCTGTACTCTGATTTTGGACTAGCCTTGTGACTCATTTTAATAAATAGAATGTGGTAAAAATGATGCAGTGTGGCTTGCAGGCTTAAACCTTAAAGATCTCACAGAATTCATTTGACTTTTGGGTCAAACCTTCTGTAAAGAAGTAGTGGCTGGATTACTGAAGATGAGAGGTGGAGTGGGAAAAGAGAAACACACACAGTCCCTGGTTGTTTCAGTCTCCCTGGCTAGGGCTCCAAATATGTAAGTGAAACCTTGCACCCTGAATCAGGTAGTTTTTGTCGAGCTGCCCTACTCAACACCAAGTGGAACAGAGGCAGATTGCCAATGCCTGCCCAAATTGCATACCCATGAGCAAATACATAAAATACAGCCATGTGCCATATAACAATATTTTGTTAGAATGTGTACATGATAACTGTCCCATGAGATGATAATGGAGCTGAAAAATTCCTTTTACATAGTGACATTGTAGCTTTTACAATGTCCTAGTGCAATGCATTACCCGCATTTTTGTGGTAATGCTGAATAAAATAACCTAATGTACTGCCAGTCATCTAAAAGTATAGCACATACAATTATGTATAGAACATAGTACTTGAAAATGATAATGACAGCTTACATTATTGGTTTATGTATTTTGTATAGTAGACTTTTATCATTGTTTTAGAATGCACGCTTCTATTTATTAAAAAAAAGTTTGCTCTAACAAAATACACTTTACCTTGGCAGAAGCCTTGTATATCTTGTGTTTACATTGTCTTTTGATTGCATTAAGAAGCATGTTGAATGGTTGACCTGTATCACATAAGTTTGTGTAAGTACACTCTATGATGTTCACACAACAATGAAATCACCTAACAATGTATTTCTCAGAATATTTCCTTATTGTTAAGTGACTCATGACTATCCATGTTTGGGTTGTTTAGGATGGTTTGTTTCACAGCAAAAAATACCTGGAAAAGGCCTTGCAGCTTCCATTCTCACTGTCTAGAAAGTCAGCCACCATGCATAAAGAATTAGATTACCAAATGATGAGACAGTGTGTGGACAGAGTGAAGCTCCTGCTTCTAGCCATCCTTACCAAGTCCCTGGTTATGTGGGTGAATGTGCCACTATTTTAGACTTTCTAATACAGTCTAGTTACCAGCTGAATGCAGGCACATAGAGAGCCCTAGGAAGATCAGAGAAGAGTCACCTACACTACCTACAGAATCAAAATTGTAGTCACTCCTTTTTTTTTTTTTTTTTTGTACCAGAGATTGAATTCAGGGGCACTTGACCACAGAGCCACATTCTATTTTTGTATTTTATTTAAAGACAGGATCTCACTGAATTGCTTAGCGCCTCCCTTTTTGCTGAGGCTCACTTTGAACTCGTGATCCTCCTGCCTCAGCCTCCTGAACTGCTGGGATTACAGGTATGCACCACCATGCCAGCTTAAGTCACTCTTGGGGAAAATTTTTTATACAGTGACAACTTAACAGAAGCACCCATAACACACCAGTGCTTCCCAGAAGTGAGGGTAGTGAGAAAACTAAGCATCCAGAGAGGTTAGGTAACTTCCTAAGGCTTCATGTGTGGCACAGTCAAGGCAAAATGGTGAAGTGTAATGTTAATGTTTCATTTAAGGCTGCCTCCAACTTTCTCTCTATGTGGCAATGGTCTTTAGTTTGACTACCTCCAGACTTGCAACATTCCATCAGTTGTTAACAACTAAAGTCAGCATTATCAAATAAATGCTTATGGGATCATTTGCCTCAGCTACCTAATATCCTTATTAAGGCATCCATGTGATCTTTTGACTCACTCTTACAAATGCCATGCTGATTATAGGATAAAATCTGGGACACCCAAAGCCTCTCTTTTTGTTTGTCCAGCTCCATCAGCACCTCCTTTACTTACTTTTTTATCATGCACAATCACTTGCAGTTTCTTAAACCTTATCTGTGTCACCTCTCCATACCTCTGCAAAAAAACCCTCAGCTAGGAACACTCTGCTCACCACGCCCCACCCAAGTGTCATCTCCATTCATCTCTCAAGACTTAGAGATGAAGCCATGAAGCCATATTACCTATTTTCCCAGGCACAGTTGACCACTCCATACTTCAACCCCCACTTAAATGAAGCTCTAGAGAACTTGTTGTAACTTGAAGTCAGTTTTTAGCAACCAGCCTGAGAGCTCCTTAATCTTTAATTCATCTGTGCTCCTAACGCCTGGCCTGGGCTGGTCCTCAAGTGAGAAGTGCTACAAAAAGAAGAAGAGTGAGATTCAGTAAGTGTCAGTCACATTACCAAGGGCCTTGGATGCTATACTAGTATAACCCAAGTGTCTGCCACCTGATGTCCCAAGTCCCCCATTTGTCTAGGGCCACCTTTTCCTCTAACATCCAGCTTTTTAAAGTCTCCAGTTTTCATTCCCAATCTATGGAAAGACCATCACCTTCCTCTTCATTGCCCTACCCACCCCTATAAGTGTTGAGGAGTAAGGAGATGAGTAAGGGGCTCATCTTGATCTCCTCTTGCTCGTCCTTCCTGTGTATCCTGACATTATCTGTCTTCCTGTGGCTGCTGTCATCTTTCTGTACTGCTTTACTCAGAACAAACTTTGTCCTATTTTTTTTATTTTTCTGCAAAAATAGCCTGAATATAAGACTGTGATGATCGGAAGACTTCTAATTTTTTATTGCTTTCAAAATTTTTGAATAGATAATATATTCATATAATTCATAGTTTATAATATATGAAAGGGTCTACAGTAGAAATCCATGCTCTGCCCTCACTTGCCTTTTTCCTCCCTTCCCCTACTCTATGTAGTTTCTTGATTAGCTTTGATACCCCTGTATGTTATTTATGCATCTATAGTACAATGAAAATATAAAAAATTATTTCTGTTGAATATCATTGGCAGAAGCAATGAAAATATGCTGTTTGGACCCACTTTCAAATCCGTGCTATTGTCTCCTCTCTGTGGGGTCTTACATGCTGCATAGAAAAGTCTTTTCTTTTCTGTTTTCCTGCAGAGATGATTTCCCACTGTGACAATATTTTTTTTTTTAAATAAAAGGTGGAGAACACAAACTCTAAGAACTACAATTTATAAAATGTGAAACAAAGTAGTGGAGTTGCCTTAAAAAACATGGGGTCAAGATCTTGGCTGCTATTCCAACTCTCCCTAACCCTAAAGGCCAGACCCCTTCTCTGGGCTAGCAGACTTTTAGTGTTGTTTAGGTCCTAGTCAGGACTTCAGCTAAGGAAGTAATTGATACTGATTTAAACTTTACTATTAGAGATCACTATCCTGACACAAGAGATCTTGCTGGCTACCTTTCTGTCTAGGGCTTCTGCCTGTGGCCATCTGGCTGAAATATTTTGAGATCCTCCTCTCCATTTTTTTCTCTCTTCAAAATCCAGCACACTATCACTGTTGCCTCTCCCCTCCTAGGCTACCCTGAAAACTCCCTAATATCTTTTTTTTTTTAAAAATGCATGGCACAATTTAGTTTTGAGGGGGTGACATGTGATGCACTTCTTTGGGAATTCCCAGAAGAAATGGGGAGTCTCTTAAGTAGCATTTAATTTAAGCAATCATCCATGCTATAATAATTCACATACAGTTAGGAAAGCATCAGAGCATCGCCTTGTTAAGATTACTGATGATAGCTCCACTCACTGGACTTAACATCTAACAAATACCTGACCTTTTAGGTTAATGTATTTTATACACTTATTCTCTATGTTGGTTCATAGCAAAGACATTCAGTGTCCCCTCAGCTGTTCCTGGTATTCTCCTATATTCTCCAGCTTCACTTGCAGTTAGGTTGGAGATCATTTGTTCTAGCCAATGAACTATTAGCAGATATGACACTGTCTCTTTTGGAGTGCCTTCTATCCCTTTCTTTTCTTTCAGTGTAGATCAGGCACTCTAGGTAACAGAGTAGCAAGCTGTGGGAAAGCCTGACCCATGCTGGACTATGATGTGAATGGAAAACAAATATTTATTTTGATAAGCTATTGAGAATTTTTTAATATTTTCATTAATATTCAATTGCATAGCTATGCCACTTGAGCCAGTATTTTTGGAAATAAACCTAAATTCTCCAAAATAATGTATTCCATTAAAATTTTTCCAGTATCTTAGAATTCCTATTCACAAAGCTAACAAGGACATTAACTATTAAATATAAGCCTTTACTCTATTGCCCTTTCATGGACTCCTAATTCTGGACATTCAGATATAGATACAGTATCCTGCGTGGACCACTTCCAAATTTATTTAGACCTTCCCAGAAATAATTATGTAAAATTTCAATTTGAGATTTATTTTCCTAAGCCATTTCAAGGTAAACTTAGAAATCTCTCTGTTGTAAGGGAAGTGGAATTAATTTAGAAACTTTCTACTTATCCTTTTTGAAATTCCTAATGATCAATCCAGCTTCCTATCATCCAACATGGACACATACCAGGTCCCACTCTGGCTGCTCTGATACCTATTCTTCTCTGAGAAGCTCAGGTGCTCTCTCATACAGTGCATATTTTAACTGAAATTTTAGTCATATTGCCATAGCTACCACTTAATAGTTTTACTAGTTTTCTAGGACTCCTAGAACAGAATACAAACCAAGTAGCTTATTATCTCACAGTTTGGAAGCTCAAAGTCCAGGATAAGTCGTCAGTGGGACCATTCTCCCTGAGAAGGCACTAGGGAGGCATCTGCCGTAGGTCTCTCTCCTAGCAGCTGGTAGTTCTTTGACTTGTGGAAGGATTAGCTCCAGTCTTCAAAGGGCATTTTCTATGTGTGGGTGTATGTTCAAATTTCCCCCTTTTAGAGGACATCAGTCACAATGGATTAGGGGTCCGCCCTACTCCAGGATGACTTCATCGGGACTTAACTAATTACATCTGCAGCAACCCTATTTTCAAGTCAGGTAACATTCTAAGATACTAGATCTTCAACAGGCAAATTTTAGGGCATATAACTCAATCCATAACAGTTGTCAGCATAACTGTGTAACTATGATAGTTAATAACAAAAGCCTTAGAGTCAAACTTACCTGTATTGGAACCCCATTTTTGACCACTTGAACTTCAGTTTATCTGTTTTTAAAATGAGGTCATTTATCGCTCCCTGGTAGAGTTGCTGTGATACTTAAATAAAAATAGGTATAATGTAGCATTAGAGTGGGACTCCCTCTGTCTTTTAGCCATAAACTCAAAAGCAAGATAATTAATTGCAAAGTATTCTTGTATTCTAAAGTGAGTGGCTAGATTACTCATATAGGTCATGCTTAGAAAGTCTAAAGCTATTTGGGGTGGTATAGGCAATCATCTGTCTCTTCTGGAAAAGGAATCAATGCTGATGAGGCCAAGGAAATTTCTTTTAGAGAAAGTTTTTCTTCCTACTATCTCAAGTCACTGGTCAGGGCCCATGAAGGGAGGAAGAATTGATGTTCTATTCAAGCCCAGGATAATTATATGTAGAAGGTGACAGCTGGCAATTGCATATCTAGTGGCTACAGGGGCTTGGATGTTTCCCACTGACAGCAAAATAAAGAAGAGGGAAATTTCTGGTATGTCCAGTGGGCCTGTGGGGTGAAACTATCCTGGAGTCATTTCAAAAGACTTTGCCCAGTGGGCTTTCTGCCAAGATGAACCTCAGGCAAAAGAAGATGGAGTGTACTATCGAAGGTAGAAACTGGGGAGAATTCATTACTGGCCAGCCTAGAGAAGTCACAGTTGGAAGGCTGCAATGGGGGTCTGTCTGAGGAATCTATATTAGCACCCAAGCAGAGAGAGAATCAGCACTGGGGAATATGCCACACCCAGAGGGCCCTGATGCCTGAGTACATCCAGACCATTCTGGAGACTTCCCCGTTCTCCGTTTTTCTTTCAGTTACATTCCACACCTAGAGAATCTTGAGGCAGTCTAGAGGGAAAGGGAGACATTGGAAGGGGAAAGGTAAAGGGGAGAGGGAGAAGCCTCTTACAGAGTCATAGAGCTACCACATGGCAGTATCCCATGCCTCTAACCCTAGCTACTCCAGGGCAGAGGCAGGACGATCACAAGTTCAAGGCCAGAATGGACAACTTAGCAAAAGGCTGTCTCAAAATAAAAACATTTTAAAAAGGGGTAGGGATGCAGGTCAGTGGTAGAGAGCTTGCTTAGTAAGCACAAGGCCCTGGGTTCGATCCCAGCAACACCCACTACACACACACACACACACACACACACACTACAAGCTGAAGCCCAGCATGTCCTCTTCATTGGTAGGCTTTCCAGTCCAAAAGGAGCTCAAAATTTAAAATGAATGAAAATTTTAGGTTATATATATTGAAACTGGACTGAGCAGCCTTCAGAAGGATCTGCTGCCCCTAGAGGGGACTTTATTTTATACCTTTTTCACAGGTGTTTTTTGAGGTGGCTAATGGATAGCCTCAAAGCTTGAAACTTCTTTGATTTACATAATTTTCAAGAGTTGCAATCTTTTCAACATGTATTGATTACCTAAGATATTGAATACACTGTTTAAAATATCTTCCTGTAACCTTTGCCAATCATAATTAAGTTTTTACATTTTCACCTCAATCACTAGGTGCTAGACTACGCAACTAGACTACATGTCTCCTGATGTATTATTAACTTTTAACTTTAGAGCATACCTATAATTATTTCATTAACCTTTAACTTTAAAGCATACCTGTGATTATTGGTAAGCTTTCTTACTTCTAATCTAAGGGCCCAGTAAAACACACTTAAAATAGTGAAAGCCTATTACTTTGAAGTGCCTCTAAAATATTAATTTTACATTATTTCATTTTTAACTTCCAAGGTAATTTCCTTTTTTCGTGTGACTTATTTAACTGCTTTCTTACAGAGTTTCTTTGATCCTTGGTCAAAGTGCACCAATTCTTATATATTTGTAATCTTTAACTAAAGGGCAGGCTCTGCACCTCAACCCATTTGCCATTAGTATTTACTATGTGTTTCCCATTTTCGTCATAAATTCCTGTGTAAGGAAAAGGAGGGTCCTTTGGTGGAGGAATGTATTATTATTAGCCTCCTGTCCTCAAGGGGGATACCATTAATTAAGTAGTTGGCCCAGCAATTGTTTTTCTGTAACTAGGCTGTTGCACAGGTTGTGGCCTTAGAATGGAAGGGTTAGTGTAAATTGTTAAGCTTTTCTCAGGAACCTTGATGTGTAATCTTTTCCCGGTGAATTTCTTGAGAAATAACACTACTGTTTGTATCTTGAGAGATATTGAAACATACCTTGGGGCATGTCTTAATTGTATCCTTGTCTCATTCTGGGAATTTTCCCTCAATCTCAGGCAATACGTACTTTTATTATTGGTTGACACTGACGTATGCCCTGTTATCCATATCATGAGGCTCATAAACAAAACACTTAATATTCCCCATAGTTTTGGTTTCCAGTTGATGCTGCCCTGCTGTAGCATCCCCCATGCTGTGACCCTGTCGGACAGCAGGTACATGAATGCCTTCACTACGGTTAAAATTGATGGTGGAATGTGATGGACATCATTATCCAAAATACAAAATACATGAAGACACGAATTGGTGTGGATATACTTTGTATACAACCAGAGATATGAAAAATTGTGCTCTACATGTGTGATAAAAATTGTAATACATTCCACTGTCATATATAAATAAAAAATTAATTAAAAAAGAGTCTGCCATGGAAATTTTTGAATCCTTGAACACACTGCTACAGTTGCAATCTAAGAATGGTAAAGCCACTGTCATCATTGCAGCCACTGACTGTGACACTTGTGAAGCTAGACGCTGGATTTTGAAGTGCTCATATAGAAAAACCTAATGCCTCCATAACCCTAATTGCCAGCAGCAACAAACATCAGAGCAGGCAGGTGGCCCTAGCCTCATTGCTGCCTTTCAAGTCCCTTTTAATAATAATTAAAGTACTAGCTATGAAGGAGTCAAAAAAATATAATTTTGAGCTTTTCAGCCTCTGTAGTTCAGGAAGAGACCTTATAAGGTGGTTGAAATCCCCTATGATGATGATTTCATGCATATAAAATGACATATTATGCCCAATGGCCCCAGTCTCTACCCAAAGGACTAAATACTGGATTCATCTGGGCTTTTTATTTTTTAATTTTTAATTTTTATTGTTGGTTGTTCAAAACATTACATAGTTCTTGACATATCATATTTCACACTTTGATTCAAGTGGGTTATGAACTCCCATTTTTACCCCGTATACATATTGCAGAATCACATCGGTTACACATCCACTGATTTACATATTGCCATACTAGTGTCTGTTGTATTCGGCTGTCTTTCCTATCCTCTACTATCCCCCTCCCCTCCCCTCCCCTCCCCTCCCCTCCCTTCCCATCTTCTCTCTCTACCCCATCTACTATAATTCATATCTCCCCCTTGTTTTTTTTCCATTTCCCCTCACTTCCTCTTGTATGTAATTTTGTATAACCATGAGGGTCTCCTTCCATTTCCATGCAATTTCCCTTCTCTCTCCCTTTCCCGCCCACCTCTCTTCCCTGTTTAATGTTAATCTTCTTCTCATGCCCTTCCTCCCTACTTTGTTCTTAGTTACTCTCCTTATATCAAAGAAGACATTTGGCATTTGTTTTTTAGGGATTGGCTAGCTTCACTTAGCATAATCTGCTCTAATGCCATCCATTTCCCTGCAAATTCCATGATTTGTCATTTTTTAATGCAGAGTAATACTCCACTGTGTATAAATGCCACATTTTTTTTATCCATTCGTCTATTGAAGGGCATCTAGGTTGGTTCCACAGTCTTGCTATTGTGAATTGTGTTGCTATGAACATTGATGTAGCAGTGTCCCTGTAGTATGCTCTTTTAAGGTCTTTAGGGAATAGACCGAGAAGGGGAATAGCTGGGTCAAATGGTGGTTCCATTCCCAGCTTTCCAAGAAATCTCCATACTGCTTTCCAAATTGGCCGCACCAATTTGCAGTCCTACCAGCAATGTACAAGTGTACCCTTTTCCCCACATCCTCGCCAGCATTTGTTGTTGTTTGACTTCATAATGGCTGCCAATCTTACTGGAGTGAGATGGTATCTTAGGGTGGTTTTGATTTGCATTTCTCTGACTGCTAGAGATGGTGAGCATTTTTTTCATGTACTTGTTGATTGATTGTATGTCCTCCTCTGAGAAGTGACTGTTCAGGTCCTTGGCCCATTTGTTGATTGGGTTATTTGTTTTCTTATTGTTTAATTTTTTGAGTTCTTTGTATATTCTGGATATTAGGGCTCTATCTGAAGTGTGAGGAATAAAGATTTGTTCCCAGGATGTAGGCTCCCTATTTACCTCTCTTATTGTTTCTTTTGCGGAGAAAAAACTTTTTAGTTTGAGTAAGTCCCATTTGTTGATTCTAGTTATTAACTCTTGTGCTATGGGTGTCCTATTAAGGAATTTGGAGCCCGACCCCACAGTATGTAGATCATAGCCAACTTTTTTTTCTATCAGACGCCGTGTCTCTGATTTGATATCAACTCCTTGATCCATTTTGAGTTAACTTTTGTGCATGGCGAGAGAAAGGGATTCAGTTTCATTTTGTTGCATATGGATTTCCAGTTTTCCCAGCACCATTTGTTGAAGATGCTATCCTTCCTCCATTGCATGCTTTTAGCCCCTTTATCAAATATAAGATAGTTGTAATTTTGTGGATTGGTTTCTGTGTCCTCTATTCTGTACCATTGGTCCACCTGCTTGTTTTGGTACCAGTACCATGCTGTTTTTGTTACTATTGCTCTGTAGTATAGTTTGAAGTCTGATATTGCTAGACCACCTGATTCACACTTCCTGCTTAGAGTTGTTTTTGCTATTCTGGGTCTTTTATTTTTCCATATGAATTTCATGATTGCTTTATCTATTTCTACAAGAAATGCTGTTGGGATTTTGATTGGCATTGCATTAAACCTATAGAGAACTTTTGGTAATATCGCCATTTTGATGATGTTAGTTCTGCCTATCCATGAACAGGGTATATTTTTCCATCTTCTAAGATCTTCTTCTATTTCTCTCTTTAGGGTTCTGTAGTTTTCATTGTATAAGTCTTTCACCTCTTTTGTTAGGTTGATTCCCAAGTATTTTATTTTTTTTGAGGATATTGTGAATGGAGTGGTTGTCCTCATTTCCATTTCAGAAGATTTGTCGCTGATATACAGGAATGCCTTTGATTTATGCGTGTTGATTTTATATCCTGCCACTTTGCTGAATTCATTTATTAGCTCTAATAGTTTCTTTGTAGACCCTTTTGGGTCTGCTAGGTATAGAATAATGTCAGCTGCAAATAGTGATAATTTAAGTTCTTCTTTTCCTATTTTTATGCCTTTACTTTCTTTCGTCTGTGTAATTGCTCTGGCCAGTGTTTCGAGAACTATGTTGAACAGCAGTGGTGAGAGAGGGCATCCCTGTCTTGTTCCAGATTTTAGAGGGAATGCCTTCAATTTTTTCTCCGTTCAGAATGATGCTAGCCTGAGGCTTAGCATAGATAGTTTTTACAATATTGAGGTATGTTCCTGTTATCCCTAGTTTTTCTAGAGTTTTGAACATAAAGGGATGCTGTACTTTGTCAAATGCTTTTTCTACATCTATCGAGATGATCATATTGTTCTTATCTTTAAGCCTATTGATGTGGTGAATAACATTTATTGATTTCTGTATATTGAACCAGTCTTGCATCCCAGGGATGAATCCTACTTGATCATGGTGCACAATTTTTTTGATATGTTTTTGTATCCGATTCGCCAGAATTTTATTGAGAATTTTTGCATCTAGGTTCATTAGAGATATTGGTCTGTAGTTTTCTTTCTTTGAAGTGTCTTTGTCTGGTTTAGGAATCAGGGTGATGTTGGCCTCGTAGAATGAATTTGGAAGTTCTCCCTCTCTTTCTATTTCCTGAAATAGCTTGAAAAGTATTGGTATTAGTACTTCTTTAAAGGTTTTGTAAAACTCTGCTGTATACCCATCCAGTCCTGGGCTTTTCTTAGTTGGTAGTCTTTTGATGGCTTCTTCTATTTCTTCAATTGATATTGGTCTGTTTAGGTTGTCTATATCCTCCTGACTCAATCTGGGCAGATCATATGACTTAAGAAATTTATCGATGCCTTCACTATCTTCTATTTTATTGGAGTATAATGATTCAAAATAATTTCTAATTATCTTCTGTATTTCTGAAGTGTCTGTTGTGATATTGCCTTTTTCATCCCATATGCTAGTAATTTGAGTTCTCTCCCCTTCGTTAGCATGGCTAAGGGTCTGTCGATCTTATTTATTTTTTCAAAGAACCAACTTTTAGTTTTGTCAATTTTTTCAATTGTTTCTTTTGTTTTGATTTCATTAATTTCAGCTCTGATTTTAATTATTTCTTGCCTTCTACTTCTTTTGCTGTTGTTTTGCTCTTCTTTTGCTAGGATTTTGAGATGAAGTGTGAGATCATTTATTTGTTGGTTTTTTCTTTTTTTAAGGAATGAACTCCAAGCAATGAATTTTCCTCTTAGAACTGCTTTTAATGTGTCCCATAGATTGCGATATGTTGTGTCTGTGTTTTCATTTATCTCTAAGAATTTTTTAATTTCCTCCTTGATGTCTTCTATAACCCATTGATCACTCAGTAACCTATTGTTCATTCTCCAAGTGATGCATGATTTTTCCTTCCTTCTTTTATCGTTGATTTCCAGTTTCATTCCATTATGATCAGATAAGATGCATGGTATTATCTCTACTCCTTTATAATGTCTAAGAGTTGCCCTGTGACATAATATATGATCTATTTTTGAGAAGGATCCATTTGCTGCTGAGAAAAACATGTAACTGCTTGATGTTGGGTGGTATATTCTATATTTGTCAATTAAGTCTAGGTTATAATTGTATTATTGAGTTCTATAGTTTCTTTATTCAACTTTTGTTTGGAAGATCTGTCCAGTGGTGAGAGAGGTGTGTTGAAGTCTCCCATAATTATTATAAGGTGGTCTATTCGACTCTTGAACTTGAGAAGAGTTTGTTTGATGAACATAGCTGCACCATTGTTTGGGGAATATATATTTATGATTGCTGTGTCTTGTTGGTGTATGGTTTCCTTCAGCAGTATGTAGTGTCCCTCTTTATCCCTTTTGATTAACTTTGGCTTGAAATCTATTTTATTTGACACATAGACTGAAGGCAGCATATTGTTGGTCGCAGGTCTGCCTACCTTGCAGGCGCGGGGGGCGGCTCTGCCCCCCTCCAATTGGAGTGATGTGTCTACTGCGCCGGCGGGCCCTGGGCCTGTTCTGCCGGTGGGTCGCAGGTCTGCCTACCTTGCAGGCACGGGGGGGGGGGCGGCTCTGTCCCTCCTCCAATTGGGGTGATGTGTCTACCACGCTGGCAGGTCGCTGGGCCTGTTCTCCATCTGGGCTTTTTAAAACAATCAAATTTATGGAGGTAAAATTTGCATGTGATAGAATACATTTACAGATATTGTACACCTATTTTAGTGCACAATTTAATCCATTTTGACAGATAATGTAAATATATCACCACCACAATCTAGATATAAAATCACCAGGCACAGTGGTGTACATGTATAATCCCACTTGGGAAGCAGAGGCAGGGGGATCACTTGGGCCCAGCCTGGGCAACACAGTAACTTCCCATATCAAAACAAACAAACAAACAAGCAAATAGCAATATAACATCTTTCATCATTCCAAACATGTCCATTGTAACTCTTTGTAGGCCAATCCCTCACCTCAAGAAACCCATATCTGCTTTCTATCTGCTTTCACTACAGACTTGTTTTCCCTGTTCTAGAATTTCAACTGTTTTAATATCTTCTAGAAGTTTTTTTTCTTTGCTAAGAATGCAGTGGCATAGTGGAATAAGTTGGGAAGGTCAAACAAAGTTTGAGTTGAATCCCAGCCATACTGTCTACTAACTTTGACCTTGCACAAGTTGAATGTGCTGAAACTAGATTTCTTATCTCTACAGTAGTAGTTCAAAACAAAGCCAGAAACATACATGGAGAGTGGAAATAATCTATGAAAACACAAAATTGCACACCATGAATGGTATCTATACTTATTCTAGACGATGGCCTAACATTTTTGGTTTTTGCTAGCTTTCTGGTCAAATTCATTAATCTATTGTGCTTCTGTAGAGACTTTTACTGCTGGTTCTCACTTGTGACTATCTTATCAGTGATTAGAAGCTATTCTCTGGAGTATAATTGCTTAGGTTCACTTCTGGATTTTACCACTTGCTGTGTGACCTCATGTTAATTCTGAATCTTTTGATCCTGTTTTCTCTTCCTGTGAAATGGCAATAATAATAATGCCTAGGATAGTTCTGGGAATTAAATGAGATAAAAGCATTACCATGGCTAATGCTCAATAGAAGTTAGCTATTCTTAATATCATCATTATTTCACATTGACACTTCCCTATGATCTCTCAGAGTGGATTTTGTCTCTGTACCTTCCTCAAGATCTTTTATAGCTAACTGCATTTTCCTAATTTTGTTCCTAGGAACTTCTCCCTTCTACAAAATACATTTGTACCCTCTCATTTGGAACTTATCTCACACTTCATTGAACCATAAAACGTGTGAGATCCAAAAAAATGGTTCACTCAAACCCTTCATTTCACAGATGGTGTGATAGAGATCCAGGAAGGATAAATTACTTTCTCAAGGTCACATCTTTAGAACATAGACTGAGTCAGACTGGGTCTGCTAACTATCAGTCCTATATCTATGATATGATTTAAAGTGTTTAACAGAGTCCCTGAACATTATTGACTTATTGTAGGAATTCTTAAAGTATAGGGTGTTTACTTTATTTTAGACCTAAGTCTAAGAACTCTGTTTGCCATAATGAATAAGCTCTTTTTGTTCTCCACAGTTAAGGAAATTACACTCAACTCTGTCAAAATATAATCATAAAACTTATCAGGAAAATAATCTGAAAATAAGTCATGATGTTCCACAACAGGATATGGATGTGCTTCAAAGCAAAATATTCTATATAGATTTTACATGGTGGGTATGAATTCCTGGTCTGTTCTTTTCAGTAACTAGCCATAAAGTTAAAAAATCCTGCTATGTAATTACAAAGTAAATACTTTTCATCACCAAATAAGTCTTTGGGTAAATATAAAGAAATTTCAGAGATACCTTTAGCCCAAGAAGATAAAAAGCCTTTGTACTACACCCATGAAAGGAAAGCACAGCTGGATAAAAAGTAAAATGCAGACAAACCAGTGTTGTATTTGTTTGCAAGGTAGGAATTTTACAGCTTCTCTAGGGCTGAGGATCTAAAAGTGTTATTGCTGACAGTTATGTTTATGTCCATATGCCATTTTGGACTTTGAATGGGGAAATGAATGGGGAAAGTCGGAGTAAATGCCTTGGGAAGGATGAGGGAAAGAGGAAAAATGTGAGAAAGTTAGGGATACCTCCTTTTATGAAAGGTGAAGAACAATCTACTCTCTCACAACTTTTAAAGCCCTATGTGTGTCAGGGGTTCCCAAGACTAACCACAGGTCTAGTAATTTGATGGAAGGATTTGTAGAACCAGCATATATTTGGACCATGGTTAAGATTTACTATCTTGCCAAGACATAAGCCAAATCAGAAAAGGGAATGGGAGCACAGGGTGAAGTCGGGAGGAAACTGGCACAAGCTTCCCAGCGTCCTGTCACAGGGGAGAGTTTAATTCTCTCAACAATAGCTTGTGGCTCTACATATTTGGTGCTGTCTACTGGGGTAGCTCATTAGAGATCTGCTGCCCAAAGTTTTAAATCAAGGATTGGCCAAATAGGAATTATCTTCCTATCACATACCAAAATTCCAGACTTCCAATGGGAAAAGAGATGTTCAGCATGAACCCTGTTATTTGCACAGTCTAGACATAGTAAGCCACACTTTTATTCAGGCAAAGTTTTATAATAGTGTCAGATACTTCTTGCCAGCCAAGTTCCAAGGTGCCAGTCAATAGCTGACCTTGCAAGCAGGCCTCTCTAAGGACAGCAGTCTTAGGCCAGGATGTTAACACTTTTCTGCAATACTATTTTCTTTATTCCAGCGTGAAAGACACATAAGATGACAACTTTCATAATCCTGTCTGAGATAACTAATTTGTAGCATTGGCAGGTTGACTAGCTTGTCTAAAGCTGTATCTAGTTAGTTAGGATAGTTCAACTGAGCTATAGATCTAGGGACTAAGTTCTGGCTTTTGGGTTCCTTTGTTCTTCTCCACTTTGTGCATGATGGGGTTGGCATGATGGGGCCACCAGAACTTCTTATTCCATGTTTGGTGCCTGATCTGAGGTGACTGAAACAATTGGGACTAATCCTATGCCTGTGCAGGTTCACCAGATGGATGTCTTGGCCTTCCTTAGAGCTAGGTGGGCTTAGATACTGGCTACAAGATGATAGCTGGCTTTCCCCATAGCAAGCATTCTAAGAGACCCAGCAGAATCCCTAGACCATCACTCTGTCACATTCTATTAGTTAAACAAATCACTAAGACCAACCCACATTCAATGCAAGGTGAATTAGACTCATCAGCAGGAAAAGCAAAGGATTTGCAACAATCCTTAATATATAAAAATAATTTATCTGAATTATATCCATTTCTATTATAGTTATCTACTTTGCATGTTTTATCTCTGCTACAGGACTGTATGTTCCTTAAAGAAGGAATGCAGTCTACCTCAGTTTCCAGGTCCCTGCAGTGTTCAGCAGTACTTTGCTTGTAGTAAACACTGAGTAATTGTTGAGCAACTGAATGCTATGAAATATTTCATGCCAAGAACTATACCAATGTCTTTGAATATATCATCTAATTTAATTGCTCCAACAGTCTTGTGAGGAAGGCATTTTTATTATTTTTGTTTTTAGATGAGGAAACTGGAGCACAGTGGTCAAGTAATTTGCCTAAGCCAGGATTTGAACTCAGTTTGATTCAAAAGCACTGCTAAATCAGCACACTCTGCTGGTTTCATCATGAATTGGAATTTGCATACAGAGGAAATTCCCAAAGAATTCAAATTATGGTACTGAGCTGTGAGAAAGTCAGAGAGGTCTTAGAAGAGTGTGTTGTTTAGTTACTTTTCTTCTTTTATTGAATAATTAGGGAAGGAAATAGGGAGAGAGGGGAAAAGAATGGTAATTGTGTTGAAAGACATTCCAACTGGCAAAGCCATATTATGTAATCTTGAATATTATGCAATCATGAGGCCTTTGTAATCTTATAAAGCTGCTTTTTTAAAAATTGTGAAGTGAATTCAGAGAACAAGATAAGGAAAATAACTAAAAATGCCATATCATGTTATATGGGCTTTGGGTTATATTTGATCTGTAGTGAGTACTCATTTTTTATTTTTAAATTCATACGTGCTAAAACATGAAGTCTAAAGATAGAATTTGACTCTTAACATATCTGTATTGGAAAACAATTAAAATTAGGAACTGTTTTCCACAAAAAAGTAAAGTCCCTACCAAGTCAGAAAGGTATAGAAAACCCTCTCCTATGAAAGTAGACATTTCTGATTGGAATTAATTGAAAAGGAATACAAAGTATCTGAAAATACAGGGAGGAAGAGGTAGAAGAGAATACTCAATTACAGAAGATAGGGAGGAGATTAAATCATGAAAGCTATCCAGGGGACATTTTCTCTGGGATGGTAACTAGGGCAGGAAGGATTATCGGATAGATTCTGCTGTAAGTAATGGAAAAGATAACATGATAATGGCTGATACAAGTTGAAATTTATTTCTCACTGACATGAAAATACATCTGAAGAGAGCACTTTTGTGGATCTAAGGTGGCTCCATAGGCTTCAAAGGTCTTTCTATTCTGTTGCTTCTCTGAGAACTGACCCAAGCCATTTGGTTCCACACAACTCTTGGAGTCTTTTTGGTAGAGAAGTATTAGTAGCCTCTCCAACCTTGCTACCAGGCTGAATGGAATGCAAGCCCCAGTACAAATTCTGCTAAAATACAAACATTTATAACAAAACATTTATTTACAGCAAGCAGAAAAATAGTTGATATGATTTATTCTTTCAATTCAATGAAGTATCAGTTCTTACTCTTCCACTTGCCAATCTCAAAAGGCATGGAAAATTCAACTGAGGCAGGCATGACCGTATTCCAAAAGTAGTAAATTGTTATCTGTGTAGTCAGCGTCAGTAAGTCCGAAATCCAAAGGCAGGACCTAGGATCATTTAGAGATTAAGTACAGGCACTATTTCTACAGGCACAGGCCACTTCCTGAATTCTGCCCTATTCGTGCAAGAGTAACAAGTGTCTCCAAAATATTTTAGTCAAACTTATATTTTAAATATAGTCAATCTTATATTGTAAGTATCTTTATTTTAACCAATGAAAGTTCCTTTAGTATTCATTATTTTAGTTAGGAGACTATTAATTCCATTAACCCTTAAAAACCCATTTCTGAAATTCACTGAGAATATTAGCAGAATTCAGTGTTGGACCACATTTAAATGACAGGAACAGAGTAGTCACTTCTAAGATATGGGTTTTCCTATTAGAACATTGATGCTACTCTTGGAGTGGAACTTTTAATTTACATTTTAGCTGACTGCACCCGGATTGTAACCTAACCTAACTAGGATGATGATGATGATGATGATGATGATGATGATGATTTGTCATCTTTAAAACATGACTTGTACATATGCTTCTGCTTTGGTTCCATTGGCTGGAACTTGGTAACATGACCATACCCAGCTTCCAGTGAGTCTGGGAAATGTAGCCTATATTCTAGGAAGTTAGGTGCCCAGATATGATCGGTTGACTATCAAGCAAAAAGAGATGAATGGACACTTTGTGATCTCTGGAAGGTTTCCTATGCGGAGCAGGGACTCTTCACAGTTGCTCAATACTTTCATTTGTGATGTAGCAAATAAGCCCTACTCCACCCTCATTCTAGGAAACTTTCCAGATATGAGAAATAGTCCCATGTCTTCCCTGAAATGGTCAGGGTTGTGGCAACTGCTCAGTAGCTTAACTTTGCATTTTAACAAGATTGCCAAATGATCCCCCTATATAGAAGTATTACTTTTGGATCCTTCTATCTCTTCCCTCAAAACATACATACCAGATTCTGTGATTGGGGCCAAATCATTTCTCCCAGAAGAGTAACTTTGACCTAGAGTACAAGGGTAATTATGTGTGAGTTCATGAACAACTGGCACATTGTAGTACAGATAATAAGTGACTTAACCTTTCATGTAGACTAGGTTTTTTTTTTTTTGTATCAGGAATTGAACTCAGGAACACTTAACCACTGAGCCATGTTCTCAGCCCTATTTTGTATTTTATTTAAAGACAGGGTCTCACTGAGTTGCTTAGGATCTTGCCATTGCTGAGGCCGACTCTGAACTCTCAATCCCCTGTCTCAGCCTCCCCAGCTGCTGTGGATAGAGGCATGTGTCACTGTGCCCGGCCCCTTAGATTAGCTTTTTGTCTTATATAAAAAACAATTAATGTATTTTAGAGATTATGATAAGAAATAACCAGAGAATACGTTAAAGGTAGATCTTGAAGGATGGAATTCTGGATAATATTTTTTTTCCTAAACTTAACATATTTTTCAAAATTTCTTTTATGAAGATAAACTTTTTAAAAAATGGGAAAAAATCAATATGATTACAAATTTGTTTTAGCTTTATAAATCATATATGAATAAAAAATAAATCTCTAACTGGTCTGGGAAGGAACAGCAATGACACAGGATAGTTATGAATCCACCCAAGAAAAGCTTCTGCAGTTGCCAAAATAAACTGCTTATTCACAGGAAATAGGCTGTGCTTGTTTCAGAATTTACTCTTAATTGCTTACTTTTGCAATTCAAAAAATTTAATGTTATTTCCAAACTTTGTCTGAAAAGTATTTTCATATTGAAACTTGGCACAACAATTTAATAAAATTTTCTTCTGGTAATTGAAATGATTCAATTCAACCACAACTGTTGGACAGCAGAAGGTTACATAGCTCTGAATCTACTTGATTCACTTTGGAGGGAACAAACAAAGGAATTAAAGGACATAATGTCTGTATTTGGGAATTCATTTTGTACAACTATGGTGAAAGTAATTTATAACTCTCTTTCAAAATTATAGTTTATTTAAGTGTGTTTAAATATTTTTATAATTCTATACACTCTTTCTTTTTTTATTGGTTGTTCAAAACATTACAAAGCTCTTGACATATCATATTTCATACATTAGATTCAAGTGGGTTATGAACTCCCATTTTTACCCCAAATACAGATTGCAGAATCACATCGGTTACACATCCACATTTTTACATAATGCCATATTAGTAACTGTTGTATTCTGCTACCTTTCCTATCCTCTACTATCCCCCCTCCCCTCCCCTCCCATCTTCTCTCTCTACCCCATCTACTGTAATTAATTTCTCTCCTTGTTTATTTTCCCATTCCCCTCACAACCTCTTATATGTAATTTTGTATACCAGTAAGGGTCTCCTTCCATTTCCATGCAATTTCCCTTCTCTCTCCCTTTCCCTCCCACCTCATGTCTCTGTTTAATGTTAATCATTTCCTCCTGCTCTTCCTCCCTGCTCTGTTCTTAGTTGCTCTCCTTATATCAAAGAAGACATTTGGCATTTGTTTTTTAAGGATTGGCTAGCTTCACTTAGCATAATCTGCTCTAATGCCATCCATTTCCCTGCAAATTCCATGATTTTGTCATTTTTTAGTGCTGCGTAATACTCCATGGTGTATAAATGCCACATTTTTTTTTTATCCATTCATCTATTGAAGGGCATCTGGGTTGGTTCCACAGTGTAGCTATTGTGAATTGTGCTGCTATGAACATCGATGTGGCAGTATCCCTGTAGTATGCTCTTTTAAGGTCTTCAGGGAATAGTCCGAGAAGGGCAATAGCTGGGTCAAATGGTGGTTCCATTCCCAGCTTTCCAAGAAATCTCCATACTGCTTTCCAAATTGGCCGCACCAATTTGCAGTCCCACCAGCAATGTACAAGTGTACCCTTTTCCCCACATCCTCACCAGCACTTGTTGTTGTTTGACTTCATAATGGCTGCCAATCTTACTGGAGTGAGATGGTATCTTAGGGTGGTTTTGATTTGCATTTCTCTGACTGCTAGAGATGGTGAGCATTTTTTCATGTACTTGTTGATTGATTGTATGTCCTCCTCTGAGAAGTGACTGTTCAGGTCCTTGGCCCATTTGTTGATTGGGTTATTTGTTATCTTATTGTCTAATTTTTTGAGTTCTTTGTAAACTCTGGATATTAGGGCTCTATCTGAAGTGTGAGGAGTAAAAATTTGTTACCAGGATGTAGGCACCCTATTTACCTCTCTTATTGTTTCTCTTGCTTAGAAAAAACTTTTCTCTCTTTAGGGTTCTGTAGTTTTCATTGTATAAATCTTTCACCTCTTTTGTTAGGTTGATTCCCAAGTATTTTATTTTTTTTGAGGATATTGTGAATGGAGTGGTTTTCCTCATTTCCGTTTCAGAAGAACCAACTTTTAGTTTTGTCAATTTTTTCAATAGTTTCTTTTGTTTCAATTTCATTGATTTCCGCTCTGATTTTAATTATTTCTTGCCTTCTACTACATTTGCTGTTGTTTTGCTCTTCCTTTTCTAGGGCTTTGAGATGAAGTGTGAGCTCATTTATTTGTTGGTTTTTTTCTCTTTTTTTTTGAGGAATGACCTCCAGGCGATGAATTTCCCTCTTAAAACTGCTTTCATTGTGTCCCATAGATTCCGATATGTTGTGTCTGTATTTTCATTTATCTCTAAGAATTTTTTTATTTCCTCCTTTATGTCTTCTGTAACCCATTGATTATTCAGTAACGTATTGTTCATTTTCCATGTGATGTAGGATTTTTCCTTCCTTCTTTTATCATTGATTTCCAGTCTCATTCCATTATGATCATATATAATGCATGGTATTATCTCCACCCCTTTATATTTACTGAGGGTTGCCCTATGGCATAATATATGGTCTGTTTTTTAGAAGGATCCATGTGCTGCTGAGAAAAAAGTACATCCACTTGATGATGGTTGATATATTCTATATATGTCAGTTAAGTCTAGGTTATTGATTGTGATATTGAGTTCTATAGTTTCTTTATTCAACTTTTGTTTGGAGGATCTGTCTAATGGTGAGAGCGGTGTGTTGAAGTCACCCATAATTATTGTGTTGTGGACTATTTTATTCTTGAACTTGAGGAGAATTTGTTTTATGAACGTCGCAGCACCATTATTTGGTGCATAAATATTGATAATTGTTGTGTCTTGTTGGTGAATGGTTCCTTTTAACAGTATATAATGTCCTTCCTTATCCCTTTTGATTAACTTAGTCTTGAAGTCGATTTTATTCGATATGAGGATGGCCACCCCTGTTTGCTTACGAGGACCGTGTGCGTGGTATATTTTTTCCCAACCTTTCACCTTCAGCCTGTGTATGTCTTTTCCAATCAGATGTGTCTCCTGGAGGCAGCATATTGCTGGATTTGTTTTTGTAATCCATGTTACCAGCCTATGTTGCTTTATTGGAGAGTTTAAGCCATTAACGTTTAGAGTTATTATTGATACATGGTTTGTACTTTCAGCCATGTTTGATTATTTATTTATTTTTTTAAAATTTAGTTTGTTTCTCCATGATTAGCTTTCCCCCCGCCTTTTGTCTTTACTGAGGCACTTCCCACTGATGGTTTTGGTTATTGTTTTTCATTTCTTCCTCGTGTAGTGTTTTGCTCAAGATGCTTTGGAATGCTGATTTTCTGGCTGCAAATTCTTTTAACTTTTGTTTATCATGAAAGATTTTTTATTTTTTATTTCGTTGTCATACCTGAAGCTTAATTTTGCTGGATACAGAATTCTTGGTTGGCATCCATTATCTTTCAGTGTTTGAAATACGTTGTTCCAGGATCTTCTAGCTTTCAGCGTCTGTGATGAAAAATACGTTGTTAACCTTATTGGTTTCCCCCTGAATGTAATCTGCCTCCTTTCTCTTGTAGCTTTTAATATTTTCTCTTTGTTGTGTATATTGGATATCTTCATAATAATGTGTCTTGGCATTGGTCTACTGTGATTTTGTGTGCTCGGTGTCCTGTATGCATCTACAATTTGTATATCCGTTTCCTTTTTTATTTCTGGAAAGTTTTCTGTGATTATTTCATTCAGCAGGTTACTCATTCCCTTGGTTTGAATCTCTATACCTTCTTATATCCCGATGACTCTTAAGTTTGGTTTATTTATGTTATCCCATATCTCTTGGATGTTTTTCTTGTGGTTTTTTACCAGCCCTTCTGAGTTGGCTAGACTCTTTTCAAGATGATATATTTTGTCTTCATTATCTGACATTCTGGCTTCTACTTGCTCCATTCTGTTAGTGATACTCTCATTTGAGTTTTTAATTTGGTTTATAGTTTCCTTCATTTCTAGAATTATTGTTCGATTTTTTTATAATCTCTATCTCCTGGTAAAGATGCTTAACTTCTTCTTTTATCTGTTTATGTAATTCATTTTCAATGTGTTCTTTCACTGTTTGAATTTGCTGTCTCATATCCTCTTTAAGGTTCCATTCCATCTGTCTAAGGTATTCCTTGAGTTCTTTATTTGACCATTTTTCTGATGACTCTAGGTCCTCCTGAATATTTAGGCTGTCCTTCATTGTTTGTACTCCTTTTCTTCCTTGCTTTTTCATGCTGCTCATGTTACTTCTTGTTCTGTTTGACTGCTGAGTTACTGTTTACTCCTATAAATTTATTTGATGCTGTCGCCGCTGGTTTCAATGAAGTTATCTCCTCCGCCGCATTCTGGTGACGTCAGTTCTCTGCCATGGTGGTATCCCATGCAAATTGTGACAGTTCGTTCCCTTTGCTGGGTGACCAATGCAACAGGTGGGTCCTGACTGTCTCTCCCAAGCCCCGTTTCAATCCTGTAGCCACTGCCTATGAAGGCTCGGTTGGCATTAACCTCCGTAGGATCAGAAGGGCCGACCAGTTTTTTCCACTGGATCGTTTAGTGCTGAGTCACAGCAATTTGTCTGTGAGAAGCAGGCGAACGGGAGCTTGAATTCAGCCGATCCGGGCTCGCTGTGTGTTCTGAGAGGCCCAGACTGTTCGCCCCAGATCCACGTCAGCTCAGCATTGCCTAGAGATCCTGAGCAAACAGCATTTAGACGGTTTACGACTCCCTATGCCCGCGCAGCTGAAGAGGTCAGAGACTTGATCTCTCCGCGCCCGCCGCCATGTTGGATCTCTATACACTCTTTCTACAACCCATGATATAGTTCATCCATTTGATATAGAAAGAAGAAGAAACTCGAGCTTCAAAGGTCATGATGAAAACAGCAGAACTCATTTCACAATGACAACATGGAAACGCATTGAAGGACACTGGGTCTTTCACCCACTGATTCTGGAAAAAAGAGGAAGAAGGACAAGAGGAAGGGAATGCAGGAAGCATTAGGTTTCCCTAATCAGATGTTGGCAGGAACTCTTACAGGAGAGCTTGCAAAGGAAAGCTTGACTCTTGCACCAAGTTTTCTATGGAAGAAATTTTAACTCTAGTAGCCGGAATTGATTAGGCTCACTAAAAGCAGTCAATGATCAGTGAGGAATATTTCACATTCTATCAGAGAACTTGTAAAAAATATCTTCTACTAATTCTCTGATGATTTGTGTACTGATTGATAGGATGTCAATATTTATGCATAGTTTTATTAATAAAGAATTATTTCCCTTTTAAAAACAAAAACTGGGAAATTAATATAATAAAGTTATAGCATTTATTTATTTATTGTAAAAACTGGAAACCTGTCCAATATAGCTTAGTTAGAATGATTTATGTGATAGCCATATATAACAGAATTCTATGCACTTGAGCCTCACACAGATTAGAAAGCTATTCAGAACCGAGATAAATCCTCTCTCTCCTTCTCACTTAATCCCAGCTTCCACCACCACATATATACTATTTTAATCTCTCTGAAGATTATTTTTCATTTGTTTAATTGTCATGTTACAAATAACTTCCTCAACCACTAAGCTGACATCACTTTTCTATTCCAATTCTCATACCTGAGCAGTAACAATTTCTCTATTTTATAATTTGGATTAATTATGGAGGAAATCTGATTGTTATAATCATTTGTTCTAGTTAAGCCATACAACGAAGGTCTCTGATCAACCAGTGGATTGGCTACCCATTAGGGATAGATATCTGGCTTCATCAGCCATGCATGGGAAAGGAGAGGTGGCATGTGATGTGCTAGGTGACCAGTTCTTCTGGGCATACCCTTCTTTAAGATAAAATCAAAGAAATACACAATCATGGTTGGCCTTGACAAACCCAAATCTGTATGGTTAAGTTATAGAAAACAACACATGAAAATAATTATATCATTTTACTAAGTGGCCCTGTGAGTAGTATGATAAGAAGTACCAAGGGGTGAAAATCCAAGTGACCCAAGAAAGCTTTTGACAATATGGAATGTTGAAAAAAGCTGAAGATATCGAAATTGTCACATACCCTTAAAAAAAAAATCTGTAAAAAAATGTTTGTGTTCCTCCAGTAATAAATCATAAATTAAAATGAACTTTAAATTGTATAAATATTTTTGGTTCAAGATGGCTAATGAAGCACATGCACAGGAGAAAATATATAAAGAATAAAATTTAAAATAATAAAAAAGAATGAAAGGGATAATTTGTAGGCAAGAAATTTTAATTATTTTTTGGAAGCTTGTTGACAATGATGGAGCAGGGCAGAGAAAGCCATAGCTAAGGGGATGCCATGGAGCTGACTAAGAAGGTCCCTGGAGAGGCTCTAGACTTGACGTAGCTTGTACAGTGGGAGATGGACCTCAGAAATTGGACTGAAAGAACTTGTAGACAGTCATTGTAGTTAGTCATCTTTGCATCCCTGAAAAATTATTGAGATAAGCCAAAGGAGAAAAGGTTTATCCTGTCTCACAGTTTCAAGGGTTTCAGACCAGGGCTGCTTGGCCTTATTGCTTTGGGCCTGTGGTAGCATAGTACATCGTAGAGGGCCTACTTGATTGAAGAGGCATCCAGACTGCAGAGAAAGAGAAGGGTCAGGGTCCCAGAATCCCTTTCAAGGGTGTGTCTGGAAGGACTTCACTTCCTTCCGCTAGGCTCCGCCTCCTGAAGGTTCCACCTCCTCCCAGTAGCACCACAGGATGGAAGCCAGGCCTTCAATACACAGGGCTTTGGGAGATGTTCCAGATCCAAACCCTAATAGTCATTTACTCCAGGCCCCAAATTGGAGGGTTTAAATAATTTTTTAAAACTGCCTAGGAAAAAATAGGGCAGATGACAAGGGAAAATACTTCCAGTGTAAATAAATACCTCTTAATTCTGTCAGTTGAGGGTTCCCAGAGTTCAAGCCGGCTCATGCCTGCACACATTCTACTGAAGCCTGTCACTAACAAGCTCTCTCATCTCCCAGAAAGTCTTTGTAAACCTTTTTTAACTTTAGCATAATTTTAGATTTACAGAAAGTTGTAAGAAATATACAAATATTTCCATGTACGGTAAACTCAAGTTCCTGAAATATTATCATTTTAACATAACATTTCTCTCTCTCTCTCTCTGTTCCATAAATAGACAGGAGATGGTGTTTTTCTTAGTGCATATCTCATCAAGAAACACATGATGGTAATCTGTTCATTTTTGTCTCATTCTTTTTCGGGGGGTGGTGGGTACTTGGGATTGAACTCAGGGGCACTTGGCCACTGAGCCACATTCCCGGCCCTATTTTGTACTTTATTTAAAGATGGGGTCTCATGAGTTGCTTAGCACCTTGCTTTTGCAGAGGCTGGCTTGAACAGGTGATCCTCATGCCTCAGCCTCCCAAGCCGCTGGTATTACAGGTGTGCACCACCATGCCTGGCATTATTGCCTCATTCTTTTTTTAAAAAATTTTTTATTTGTTTTAATTAGTTATACATGACAGTAGAATGCATTTATGCACTTTGATATATTATACATAGATGAGATATAATTTCTCATTTTTCTAAGTGTATATGTTGCAGAATCATATTGGTCATTCAGTCTCATATATACATACAGTAATAATGTCTGTTTCATTCTACTATCTTCTTATCCTCACATCCCCTCCTTTTCCCTCCCATCACTTCCTTCTACCTAATATAAGGTAATGAATGATATTCTTCCCTAGTGCCCCCCCTTATTGTGAATTAGTATCCATATATTAGAGAAAATATTTGGCCTTTGTTTCTGTGGGACTGGCTTATTTCACTTAGCATGATATTCTCCAACTCCAACCATTTACTGGCAAATGTCATACTTTTCCTCTTCTTTAAAGCTGAGTAATATTCCATTGAGTATATATACTATATTTTCTTTATCCATTCATCTATTGAGTGACACCTGGGTTGGTTTCACAGTCTACCTATTGTGAACTGAGCTGCTATAAATATTGATGTGGCTGAGTCACTATAGTATGATGATTTTAAGTCTTTTGGGTATAAACCATATTGTCTCATTCTTAATGTGGGTAACAACCAAGGATCACAAATTATCAGATGAAAATCTTCAATATGAGAAGGAAAACTCTTTTCACATGAAAAAACAAAACAAAAAACCAACAGTATAACAGAAGAATTATACTTCAAAATAGGAGAGATTTTCCAATTGGTGACTTCTAAGATTTGGGAAGTTATCACGTACATAAGCAAGAAACATTATACTATAAAAAGAAATACTCTTAGAAAATAAAATAAAATAAAATAATAATATATAAATAAAAGATATGGTTTCAAAGATGAAATCAACAACTTCACCTAGAAATATAACATGGATAATAGATAAAAAGATAAATAATAGATATAATAATAATAATTATAGATAATAATAATCATAATAGATAAAAGACATTGATCATTATAGGATTCTGTTTACTGGATTTGACTATACATACCTTAGAAACATCACAAAATGATCTAAGGTAGACAAAAGTTTCTCATTTGATAAAATTAAAAGGAATTTCAAGGTATGAGATGACTTTCCATTTCTGCCATTTAACAAAAAGATTTCTACTTACATAGCCACCTGGTGGTCCAAGATGGCTACTGGAACTGAAGTCATAGTATCTAGTTTCAAGCCAGAAAAAAAAGTCAAGTCAGAAAGAGAAGTGGGGAGAAAGAAAGCCCTCTAAAGCTGTGGCAACTAGTTTTAAGCAGCTTTCCAAGCTTACACCTCTCTCACTGAGGGAAGTATCCTTTATCTACACAGCAATATGACCAGATAAAAAGGTCAGATAGTCTTACTAAGGCAGGGATTATTGCTATTCAGTTAGGCCAACAGCAGATTCTGCCATGTGGTTTAATATGCAACATAATTTCTTGAGCAGAAAGGAGATAAAATCATTAAATTAAAAAATGTCTAATAAATACCTATCAAGATACATGTTACCTATATAGTCATAACAATATGAAATTTTAGCAATCTAGTTAAAAAGATAGTATAAATACAAAAAAATGTTTAGCAAATATTTTAAAAGATGCTCAACTTATTTTTTTAAAAACCAGATGACTATCAGTGAAAACAAAGATGAAATATTTTTCAGGATTTCAAGAGGTTTTGAGAGTTTTTCCTCATCAGCTGTTGGTATTAAGTATTAATAAATTCAACTTGGGGGGATGAAATTTTGGCAGCATTTATCAAAATATAAATATATTAATGTCTATTGATGTTGTATCAAATGATCACAAATTCAGCATCTTTTAATGCTATTAATAATATTAAGAGACACACAGATAAATTTATTAAGTTCTATAGGTCAGAAGTCTGCTACTGGTCTTACCAGATTAAAATCAAAATACTATCAGGTCTGTGCATGCTCTATGATTTGTTTGTAGGATCTAGGATTTCTAGGCTGTAGAATCTGTTTCCTGTTTAATGGCTACTGATTTAGAAGTCCACCTGTATTCTGGGGTTCATGGTCCCCTCCTCTATCTTCAAGGCCAGCAGTGATGGCTTGAGTTCCATACATGTTTCAATCTCCTGTTTCATTTCTGACCCAGTCAGCAAAGGTCCTCCTCTTTCAAGGGCTCATGTAATTAATTACGTGGGTGCACCCAGATAATCTGAGATAATCTCCCCATCTCAAGGTCATCAACCCAACCCTAATCATCTCTGTCAAATCCCTTTTGTTCTATAAAATAAAAAAAAAAAAATTCATCAATCCTAAGGATTAAGTCATGGACATCTCTGAAGGGGAGCATTATTTTTCCTCCCACAGTAAGAAACACATTCCTTTTTACCCAGCAGTAACCACATAAACAGCTCATATACCTTAAAACCTGAGGAGAGGGAGGGAGGGAGGGAGGGAGGGAAATAAAAGTCTACTATCATCAAGCTTCTTATCTGTATCATGCGCTACTAAGAAAAATATGAAGCAAGACTTTCAAAATTCTGAAGAAAATAATTTTAAATCCAGACTGCTATGCTTAGCCAATCTTTCAATAGATGGGGAAAGGCATTTCAAATACTTAAGGATTAGAAATTTTATCTCTAATATCCCTTTCTTAAAAAGTTTCTTGAAGGTGGGTTTTAGCAATTAAAGAGAGTAATCTAAGAATGAGAATTGTGTATGTTGGCACTGAGATGACAAAGAAAATAGTCACTGGAACCCAGTACAGCAGGGACCATAAAGCCCCCAAGTGTGAAACAGCAGCCTAAAGCTTTAGAAATCAGCCTAAAACCAGCCCACATTGCAGCAGGACTAAGGATTCCACATGGAAAATGTTGGGGGAGACCGGGATGGATTGGATTGATTTATCACTGACAGCTTGAAAACCTGAGGATGTAATAAGGGTACAAAATACATGGAAGGTCATGTCCTGTTTTAAGCCATTAGTGAAATACAGAGACAACAACAGAAAGAAAAAAAAATCGAAAAAGAAAAACACCCCACAAACCCACAGACTTTTTTGAACTCGTGCAAGGAATTGTGTCTTTTTCCTAATTTCAGTCATGGCACTAAAACTAAAGAAAAACATCTCCCACAAATTCGATCAAAGTTGAATGTGTTTGTATGTAATGACTTTATGTGGGAAAACATCTTGAATAATGTGTACTATGATGTTAACAGGGATTAGAGTTAGAGATGCGATTTTGAGTGATATTTATTTATCTGTATTTTCTTAAGTTTTAAAGAGCAATCATATACTTGTTAACATGCAATTTAGATAGTGTCATTGACATTTTAAATAGTATAATGAAAACCATGACATTATTTTGAGGGGAGGACTGATGCTAATGGTGATGAAAATTATAGAGGGCCGAGTTCTGTTTCCCTAGATGTGAAGATGGAACACCTGAGAAACACCGAGGCAAGCATAGAAAGCAAGTTTTATTTAAACAAGGGAAACATACTTTTCCTGGGGGGAAGAAGTGGGCCATGGCAGGTATCCAAAGAAACAGGAGTGTCCAGTCCCTTTTATACATTTTAGAATTCCTTTGTTCTCATGGCCTCTCTTCCCATCCTGCTTAGGTTGACATGTGACCAAAACATGGGCCAAGGGCTGAAAAAAGCCACCCAGGAGTCTAGGTCCCAAGGGAGAGGCCCAGGAAGCATTCATTAATAGTTCCTTGGTGAGAGGAACAATTCCCGGGAAGCAGGTGGCATTTCAATACCCCCAGAGGCTGGTGCAAATTCTTTCCAAAAGGAAAAAGATTCTGAATGAAGGAGTGATATGGGTGAGCCCTCATTAATTTTATTCAAGTACCATCTTGTGCTGTTTATTCCACTGTCGTTTGTAATTGGGCATGTTGAAGCCTAGAATTTAGGAATGAAATAAAGACATAGATCTAGAATTCTTAAAAATGACACTTGTGTAGGGCATGTTGACACATACCTGTAATACTAGCAACATATCAGCAAATCTGGAGGCTGAGGCAGGATTGTTAAGTCCAAGGTCAGACAGGACAGCATTAGACTCTGTCTCAAAAAATTAAAAAAAGGCTGAGGATGTAGCTTAGTTATAAATGGTCCCTGGATTCAATCCCTAGTAACAGCAGCAGGAGCAACAACAACAACAAAAGGCCCTTGTAGACATTGCTATTGTTTGTCTCAAAGCAATATTGCCATCTATTGGTCTAAAAGGAGAACTTGATCTCAGTGTTTTATCTGCAAGTCTTAAGGATGAAGAGTCCAGACAACAAAAATAAAACTTATGTTAATTCAACATTCACAAGCTTCCATCAAATATATGACTCACAGAATTCTTAAAATTAAGCCATAAAATCAAATAGATGACAATTCCAGTGAGCTGGAATTTTTGCCTTCTCTGTTTGCTTGAGTGAAATTTCTAGGATCTAGTAGAAGCTCTATGGACTGTAAGTCTGAGGACAATGCAGCAAAGGAGATGCAAGACTTATGAAGCAACACTGCTGCCTGGTTATATGCATAGGATTTTACTGAATGCTAGAGAGTGACCCTAACACGGTAGATGACTGCAATGAAGAGGACTGAAAGGAATTATAGCTGGATAGCATGCACATTAGCAAGCAAGGAAAATACAGGCTTGTAAATGCCTGCCTGGAACCTGCTGCACAGAGGCCTATGTTCCTAGGAAACCCATGCCTCACAATCTCCACAGTAAGGCAGGTTGAGGCCTGTTGTTGAAGATGTAGAAGAACCTGCTGTTTATCTCCAGTCCTCCCCTTAATCCACCTGAAACCCTGCTGTGTGCTTTCCTGACACATAATCCTGTCAATAGAGGATAACTCATTCTTCACTGCCTACCCATTGGCTACTACTTCTTTTTGCCAGTCTCTGACTCTGTTCAAGTTGTAGCTCCAGCTAATGATGGATTGTCACATGGACTTTCTCTTCTACCAGCAAGGTGATCACAATGCCTATACAATTGTGTTCATGGACATTTTTTCATATACTTGTGAATTGATTGTATTTCATCTTCTGAGATGTGTCTGTTCAAGTCCTTGACCCATTTACTTTTTGGTGTTTAGCTTTTTGAGTTATTTATATACCCTAGAGATTAGTGCTCTGTCTGATGTGTGAGGGGTAAAAATTTGCTCCCAAGATGTAGGCTCTCTATTTACCTTACAGATTGTTTCTTTTGCTGAGAAGAAATTTTTTAGTTTATTAAGGAAGTTGGGGCCTAATCCCATGATGGAGATTAGGGCCTATACTTTCTTCTATTAGACACAGGGTCTCTGGTTTTATTCCTGGGTTCTTGATCCATTTTTAGTTTTGTGCATGGTGAGAGATAGAGGTTTAATCTCATTTTGTTCCATATGGATTTCCAGTTTTCCCAGAACCATTGAAGAGGCTATCTTTTCTCCAATTCATGTTTTTGGTGCCTTTGTCTAATATAATATAATTGTAATTTTGTGGATTAGTCTCTGTGTCCTCTATTCTGTACCATTGATCTACCAGTCTGTTTTGGTGCCAATACCGTGGTGTTTTTGTTATTATTGCTCTGTAGTTTAGTTTAAGGTCTGGTATTGTGATGCCACCTCCTTCACTCTTCCTGCTAAGGATTGCCTTAGCTCTTCTAGGTCTCTTATTTTTCCAGATGAATTTCATGATTGTTTTTTCTATTTCTATGAGGAATGTCATTGGGATTTTGATAGGAATTTGCAATTAAATCTGTATAGTGCTTTTGGTAGTATGATCATTTTGATAATATTTCAAAGATTCCATCTCACTCCAGTCAGAATAGTAGCTATTATGAACACAAACAACAATACGTGTTGGTGAGGATATGGGGGAAGAGATACACTCATACACTGCTGGTTGGGCTGCAAATTGATGCAACCACTATGGAAAGCAGTATGGAGATTCCTCGGAAAGCTGGGCATGGAACCACCATTTGATCCAGCTATCCCTCTCCTCAGTTTATACCCAAAGGACTTTAAAACAGCATACCACAGGGACACAGCCACATCAATGTTTACAGCAGCACAATTCACAATAGCTAAACTGTGAAACCAACCTAGATGCCCTTCAATAAATGGATGGATTAAAAAAATGTGGCATATATACACAATGAAATATTAGTCAGCAATAAAAGAGAATAAAATCATGGCGTTTGCAGGTAAATGGATGGAGTTAGAGAAGAAATGCTTAGGTAAGTTAGCGAATCCCAAAAAACCAAATGCTCAATGTTTTCTCTGATATAAGGAGGCTGATTCATAGTGGGGTAGGGAGGGGGAGCGTGGGAGGAATAGACCAACTCTAGATAGGGCAGAGGGGTAGGAGGGGGCATGGGGTTAGAAATGATGGTGGAATGTGATGGATATTGTTATCCAAAGTACATGTGTAGAGACATGGATTAGTGTGAATATACTTTATATATAACCAGAGATATGAAAAAGTGTGCTCTATATGTGTAATAAGAATTGTAGGGGCTGGGGATGTGGCTCAAGTGGTCGGAGCGCTGGGTTCGATCCTCAGCACCACATACAAATAAAATAAAGATGTTGTGTCCACCAAAAACTGAAAAATAAATATTAAAAAATCTCTCTCTCTCTCTCTCTCTCTCTCCTCTCCTCTCCTCTCCTCTCCTCTCCTCTCCTCAAAAAAAAAAGAATTGTAATGCATTTCTGCTGTCATATATAAATTAAAAAATTAAAAAATTACTCAAGACTAGAATTAACCAACAGACCACCCTTCAATGGGCAAATGGATAAATTATAGTATATTCATAAAATGGAATACCACTCAATTGATAAAGAGAAATAAACTCCAAGTCATGTGAAAACAGAGCTGTCTTAATATTTTAAAGAAGTCAATATGATAAGACTATATAATATAGGATTCATATATTTGAAATTCTGAATAGACAAAAGTATAGGGGCAATAAATAGATCAGTTCTTCCCAGGAGTTTGAGAATAATTGGTTGATTAGGAGAGAAGCCCATAGCACTGTTAGAGTAATGAATTACTCCTTGTGATTCTGTAATGATGTATAGATGGCACTCTATGTTGCTATAACCCATGGACATTACAGCACAAAGGGTGAACCTTAATGTATACAAATTAAAATTCATTTAGGAGGTCAAGGAATCCCAGCACAGAATAAAACATATGACAAAAGAAAAACAAAACAAAAAAACAATTGTGTCCATGGAGAAAAGCCAGATGTCTTCATAAATTATAGTACAATATTGAAGTCAGATTTAAAGATAGGTAGGTAGTGTAGCTAGGTAAATCAAATCTGATATCAAGTCTAATAAAGAAAATGGAGTCCGGTCTGAGCCCAGGAAATCAGAACTTCACCTGGGAGATTGAAATGTCAATGTCCCCAAGGCCCAGGTCCATTCTGAAGAACTATGAATGAAGCAGCTCCCAGCAAATGGGGAGGTGCTAATCAAATCACCCTAGGCCCTTCTTGCCTGGATCACTCCCCCCACCCCATCGCCCCATCGTCCGCCTGTTTTCCACCCTTTGGCCTTCCCACTTGCATCCACAATCACGTGCAGGATAGAGGAAAATAAGCAAGATAAAGGACAGAAATGTAGAAGGACAAAAGAAGACCTTATATATATAAGGGATAAGACCTCCCCATCCCATGGATTCCACCTTTGGATCCCACCTTTCTGATCCCCTTCTTGGTGGTGGTGGAGGGGTAGTCTTCTCTACTATCCTTGAATAAAGCCTCTTACTTTCCACTCTACACTTGCCTAGGCATGATTCTCTGGTGTCATACTTCAGCATTCATTGGTATTAATACTCTGTAGGATGTAAGGAGGGGGCATGGGGTTAGAAATGATGGTGGAATGTGATGAACATTGGAATCACACATTAGAAGTGGTGTGAGTTGTGGACAATTAAAGACCACCCTTTTCAGCTCTGTCCTGAGATGGGCCTGGGACCAGGGCTCTCCAAGTGAAGGATTAAGACAAGTGTCTGGAGAGAACCACAATAACCAGTTTAATTAAAAAAAAAAAAAGGGCGGGGGACAAATGTACAATATGCAGCTTACTTAAACAACACAGAGTAATTTTTAATGATACTCTTGCTATTTTGTTCAGTATAAATACCCTCCTTTTTTCTCAGAAACTTTGCTTCTGCCATCAAGAATGAGCTGACCCTTTTGGTCTAGACAGACCAGGACAAACAGCACCACAGGAATTAAGATTGAAGATGCCAGCACCCAGGGCTGTTCTTTGACCTTATTTCTTGAGCCTTAGAAACGACACTGGGTCAGCTCTATTGCTCAGCACTTGAAAATCGGGAAGGGGAGGTTCCTCGTGAGCTGTTTAAAGTAGAATAGCCAAGGAAGGAAACCTACTTTCCCCTGGGTTCCCTCTGCATATCTGACCCCAGAGCTGGCATTTAGAAGCTAAGATCACTACCTGACAAGTGTCTCTGAAAATAGCCACTGTTTGGGTAAATGACTTGCAACCGGGAGAGGATAGCCAGAGAATGCCAGTGTTTCTCAACTCTATGGGTACAGGGAACAGTGGCTCATGTACTGGGGCAAATAAATGTCCTCTTTCAGTCAAGATAGTAAGTAGGGGAAAACATACATTGGTTCTCCCTCTACAGAGAGATCAATCCTTATGGCTTAATGTTTTGTACTCTTTGGGGGTAATAAGTTTCAACCTAGACACCCAACACAAGGGATGCATTTTGTTGAATGAGGGGGGAATAACCTGTTTGCCTAAGCTGCAGATTCATTAATTTCCTAGGCATTCTATCTAAAAAGCATGGTTAGTTCCTCTTTGATAAATTATATATCTGAGTCTGTCAGTCCAATAGTTTATATAGCACAGGGAAGATTAAAGCATGCTTATTTCACTATTGATCATCAATAAATTCATCACTTTTGGGACAGTTTTTATAAAGCTTGTGTCTTGTCTTGATTCTTCCTTGTTTTGTGGCTCAGTGGTTAGGGAATAGCTACAGGCTGATTTGTACAGCCCAATGTAGATATCTATCCACTATCCTCATCAAGGTTTGTAGAAATGTTTTCACAAAGCACATATGTGCTAGTTTTTTTTTTTTAAAATTTCTTCGTTTTAGTTACATATAACAGTAGAATTCATTTTGACATATTTTACATACATGGAGTATACCTTCCCATTCTTGTGATTGTACATGATGTGCTAATTTTGAGTATGCAATAAGTAGAAATTTTCCATTTTGTCCCTTGGGAATTTGATCCAAATCTATAGACATGGTGGTCAGAGAACAGTGTGTGTGTGAAAAGTTGGTTCCTTAGACTTGAGACTGAGGAGCCATCTTTTGCTAAAAGCTACATAATAAATAGAAGAGAAATTTGTTTCCTGAAATAAGCTAAAGAGCAGAGTAGAGGGCTGGGGATGTGGCTCAAGTGGTAGCGCGCTTGCCTGGCGTGCGTGCGGCCCAGGTTTGATTCTCAGCACCACATACAAACGAAGATATTGTGTCCGCTGATAACTAAAAAATAAATATTAAAATTCTCTCTCTCCTCTCTCACTCTTTAAAAAAAAAAAAAGAGTAGAGTAGATATACAGAAGTGAACTGAGAAGAGCCAGAAAGAGAGGATAAGCTCCTAATAAGCTAGGTTTTAGCTCATTGTGCTTTTGATTCTGTGAAGTTTCTCTTCATTTTATCAATAAATCCTTTTTTTTTTATTTACACAAATGGGGTTTTGTTGCATTCACTAAAACAAGCCTAAGCCTGAAATTAGACCTGTTGTTTCATTGCCTGTGCTTCATTCTGATCCATTATTTGCATCATTCTCAGACACCATTCTCTTATGGCCTTTTCATGTGGTCACTATCTTCTTTCCTTGGCCAAAAGTTCTTTTGGCATTTTTTTGTTTGTTTTTGTTGTTTTTAGTTGTCGTTAGACACAATACCTTTATTTTATTTATGTTTATGTGGTGCTGAGGATTGAACCCAGGGCCTCACACAGGCTAGGCAAGCACTGTACCACTGAGCCACAACCCCAGTCCCTCTTACTGTGTTTTTGACATTATAAAAGGAATGAAGGGCCTTTCATTTCAACTCTGAGGACATCTGATACTTCTAGGTAATTTTGAAGTCATGCAGGACTGCTTTAAGCCTATGAAGCACATTTGTGACTAATTTTTAAAGGTGCCCCTTCACAGAGATACACGATGGAGGATTAGAGGAAGGCTGCGTTCCTAGTTGCTTAGTGGCTTGGGATTCAAGCAGCGGGAGTACTGCTTCTTAGTGAAGTGGGTGAAAGATTTCACTAAAATTCAGTGTGCAAAATTTGGGTGCATTGAAGGAAGAAGAAAGAGTACATTGGAGCTGAGCTAGTTGCAGCAGGCAATTGGCAACAGTGATGGTTCACCACAGAGGGGAGGAATAACACAGAGAGTAACACAACAGATTTGGTGGGGAAAACCTGGAAAACATCAGAAAAGCAGCCTGCACTCAGCTGATCTAAAGGCTGCTCCACGAACTGGTGTTTGAAAAGTACTCCATGTTTCCCAACTGGCCATGGAGAACTGAGTCAGTAGCCATCTTGAGGTGGCCATGCTGCAGCTGCTGCTACAGGATCTGGGAAGTTGTAGCAAACTTTGACATACTGTCCTGGTAAGCACCTTACCTTTCAGCCTAGGGTGTACCCAACAGAATGTGAGTGAATCAGGCACAGAGAAGATGGTACCCAGGGGGATTCAAGACAGAAAAGGAAAAGGGAGTGCAACTCACTTTTCCTTTGAGTTGACTGGCTCTTGTGACCTGCTGAAGCAGATAAGGAATCTGAATAGGCCAGTGAGAATACACACAGGCACTAAGCCTGAGAAGGTTATAGTGGGCAACAGAGGTGGTGTGGAGGATAGACTCCCCTATCCTGTGAGTAGAATTCTTGGGAGGCTCCTGAAATCCAGACTCCTAACAAAGATCAGCAACTGCTGGGCCCTAGTGGGTGTGTTGATCTAATCTCTCCAGAGCACATACTACCCAATAAAGCCCTGAAGGCCTGATTAGACCTAAGCCCCAGTACCTGGAACTCCTCCCATAGAACTCTGCCACAACCCCACTCTGGGAGTGCATTGACCTGGTCTGTGCAGAATAAACTCCAATTGACTGTATTTTCCATGCCATCCTACCTTATACTGGTGAGAAAGGAAGGCGAGAGCTATTGTAAACAGTTTCAGTCTTAGGCCACTTCAACTGGCTGATGAAAGAGCAACATAAAAAGAGGAAGGGGTTAACAACCCCTATTCCATATGTATGTGTTCCTCCCCGCCCCCCAACCCCGTCTTTGGTCCAGGGGCAATTAACCACTGGTCCACAAACCCAGTCCTTTTTATTTATTTATTGTTTTATTTTGAGACATAGTCTCACCAAGTTGCTTGGGTCCTTGCTAAGTTGCTGAGATTGGCCTTGAACTTGTGTTTCTCCTACTTCAGCCTCCCAAGTCATTGGGATTACAGGTATGCTCCACCACACCCAGCTGAATAACCTCTTCAGGAAAATAATAACAGAAAAATTTCCAAACTTTGAAAATGAGATGAACATCCAGATAGAGGAGGCATTCAGAACCACAAGTAGAGAAAATAGAAAAAGAACCTCTCCACAACACATTATAATGAAAATGCCTAACATCCAGAATAAGAATAGAATTTTCAAAAGCCTCAAGAGGAAAACATCAGGTTGTAATTAGAAGAAAGCCAATCCAGAATCACTTCTGTTTTCTCAGTACAAACTCTAAAAACCAGGAGGGAATGGAATGATGTGTTTCAAGTCCTAAAAGAAAATAATTGTTGGGCTAGCGATGTAGCTCAGTGGTGGAGCACTTGTCTAGGATACAAGAGGTCCTGAGTTCAATCCCTGGCACCATAAAAAAAAGAAAGAAAGAAAGAAAGAAAAGAACTATCAACCAGGATTGCTGTATCCTGCAAAGTTATCCCTCAAAATCAAAGATAAAATGAAAATCTTCCAAGATAAGCAGAAACTAAAAGAATCCATGACTCTAAGCCAGGACTATATAACTTACTTAAAGAACTACTCTGAACAGAATAAATAAAAAACAAACCCCAGAGATCATAAAACAAATCTCACTTGAAAAGTGGCTAGGCAAATGAGAAACAAGACCAAATTTAATATTATTAATTAATCAAAATGGTAGTAATTAATAAACATCTTTCTATAATAACAGTGAATGTAAATGTTCTCAACTCAATTAAAAGACATAGGCTGACAAAATATATTAAAAAACAAAACCCAACTCTATGTTGTTTGCAAGAAATTCACAGTCAAAGGTAGCCACAGACTGAAAATGAAAGGAAATTGATATGCCATATGAATATAGCTCAGAAACAAGTAGGAGTAGATACTCTCATATCTGACAAAGCAGACTTCAAATCAAAATTAATCAAAAGAGACAAAGAAGGTCACTTTAAATTGATAAAGAGCAATACAACAAGAAGTTATAGCAATAATAAGTATTTATTCCCTAAATGTGGGTACAACTAATTACATACAAGAGACACTACTAAAAATGAAGCCTGTGATAGACCCTAGAACAATAATACTGGGTGATTTCAACACACCTTTCTCACCATGAAATAGGCCATCCAGACATAAACTCAGTAAAGACTCTTTGAACCTGAAACATCTGTAGAATATTTCCTCTAACAACACCTCAAGACACTTTATTCTCAGTGGATGATGGAACCTTCTCCAAAATAGACCATATTTTATGCCACAAAGCAACTCTTGGCAAAAAAAAAAATAAATTTTATATATATATATATATATATATATATATATATATATATATATATATATTTTTTTTTTTTTTTCACATACATATTTCCTTGCTTCTTATCAGATCATAATGGTATAAAATTAGAAATCAACAAGACAAAACCCTGCAAAAACTATATAAACACATTGAGATTGAATAATACACTTTT